>NC_091433.1:108918219-109133923 GCF_964237555.1 Oryctolagus cuniculus | reverse complement strand
AGACTTTGCCCTGCCATTTTCCCCATAAATATTCCTGTGTTTTTCTTTGGATTTCCTTTGTACTTTCACTGGGAGATTTTCTGCCTTTACTTTCTTTTGTGGTGATGACCGTGTTTTGTGTTTCTTTGTGCAGCACATACTTAAGCATATTTTGCAAGGCTAGACAGGTGTTGACAAATTATTTCAATTTCTGTTTGTTATGGAAGGTCTTTTTTTCACCTTCATTTGTAAATGAGATTTGCAGGGTACAGTATTCTGGGTTGACAGTTGTTTTCTCTTAAGACTTGGAATATATCTCGCCATTCTCTTCTAGTCTATAGGGTTTCTGATAAGAAGTCAACCTGTGAGTCTAATTGGAGAGCCTCTGTAAGTAATCTGGCATTTCTCTCATGCATGTTTTAGAATCTTTTATGTTTTACTGTGGAGAGTTTGATTACAATGTGTCACGGTGGAGATCCTTTCTGGTCATGTCTATTAGGAGTTCTATGTGCTTCTTGTTCTTGGATGTCCCTTTCTCCAAATTAGGGAAGTTTTGTTATTTCACTAAAAAGGCCTTCTAATTCTTTCTTTCCACGCCTTCAGGAACTCCTAGGACCTATATGTTGGGTAATTTGATAGTATTCTGTAGATTCCCAATAATAATGTTTTTTGTTTTCTAATTTCTTATTGTTTTTGGTCTGATTGTATAATTTTCTGCAGTTTGTCTCCTGAGTCGAATTTTCTTTCTTCTGCTTCACCAATTCTGTTTTTAAAGCTTTCCACTGCATTTTTTATTTGTCCTATTGAGTTCATTTCCAAGATTTCATTTTGATTTCTAAGATCTCAATTTCATGGGAGTAATTTTCTTTCATGTCATATATGCAATTTATTAGTTCTTGCATTTGCTTCTGATTACTTCTAAGTAATCCTACAATAAATTTTTGACTTCCATTTCTGGCATTTCTTCAATCTCTTCATCTTCACAGTCTAGTACTGAAGTGTATCCTTTTGGGTCATCATGTTGTGTTCCTTATTCTTATTTCTTGAATTAAAGCATTTGTGGAGATACTCGTTGGTTTCTTTTTCACTGTGGCAGGTTTTATCTTTGGACTATGCCTCTGTGGATTAGTGGAGTATCTACCCTTCAGTGAACACCTAGAGGTGTGTGGTGGGTGTGGCCAGGGAGCTCTGTTCAGTTCTCTAGGGTGAAGGGAGTATCCAAGGTGACACCCAGTTTGGACATGGTAATTTTTTTTTTTTTTTAAATCACAGGAGAAGTTTGTTCCGCTCTGTTGACATAGACTCAGCTCACCTCCTCCCCTCAAAGGAGACCAGTGGCTGAGAGCTAGCCCAAGTGGGTATAATAGTCACCTGTGCTGCCACAGGACCACGCAAATGATTTGTGCAGTCCTTGATGTAAGCAGATTCCCCAGCAATGTCCCTCATCAGGTAACCAGAAAGCCCTGAGCATGTCTAGTTTCCCACAGTGACTGCCCAAAGTCCCAGCCACACTCTGTGCCCTCACACACAGCCTCACTGTTTTCACAATCCTGGCACACAAGCCTCCCATGGTCACAAGCACCCAGCCTCCTGTCAGTTCTCCCCACCAGACTCAGGAATCTCCACTCAGCTGGTTGCTGGGTGTGGACACGAGCTGATGCAGCTGTTATGTATGTCTAAAATGTCACCTGTTCTCTACTGGCTTATTATGGGACACTGTTGCAGGGTGATCGGGGAGAGAGAAATGTGACCCCTCTTTTTTTCTCCTTTAGTTTGGCAGGTACGCTGTCTCCCACAGAATTTCAAGCCAGATTCCCTCCAGGCTCTTCCTGCAGCTTTATTGTCAGTGGCTGGGCTAACCTCACTCTCCAGCACTGGTGTGGAGGCTCTTGGCTGCTGGGGTCTGAGTTTTGTGCACCCCCGCCCTCCACATAGGTTCACTGTGTCCCTCTAATTTGTTTGGAGTTTCCTCTACTGTTTTCTCCCTAACTTCCTTGAGACTACAATCTCTCCACTTTTTAAAAATTATCTTTTCCTAGACTGGAGCAGTAAGCTCCCTCCCTACTCTGCTATCTTAATCCAATCTCTCTACTGTCTTTTGACATAAAGTGTAGTAGATAAAATTCCAAGGCTAATCCATTTTTCTTCCTCATAAAAATGACCTGAACTTTTTGCCTGAATATCCCAAACTTTTCTTTTCCTTTAAAAGACAGTTTCGGGGCCGGCACCATGGTTCACTTGGTTAATCCTCTGCCTGTGGTGCCAGCATCCCATATATTGGCACAGTTGTTCTATCCAGTTGCTCCTCTTCCAGTCCAGCCATCATCTGCTTTCTCCCATGTGCACTAGCAGGAAGCTGGATTAGAAGTATAGGAATCAGGCCTTGAACTGCATTCTGATATGGGGATGCAGGTGTCCAAACTGGCAGTGCAATCCACTGTGCCACAATATGTGCCCCAGGATCATGGTTTTAAAACCCACTATGACATTTGCTTTATGATTAATTCATTGTACAATGTCACTATTAATATGGTTGGATTTTTGTCAGTTTACTGTTTTCCAGTTGATTTCTGCCTTCTTTTATATGAGTGAACATATTCTGGTATATTTTAATTCCTTTAATGATTTTTTTCAGTATGTACTTTTTCAATTATTTCTTTAGTAGTTAACCTAGACTTTATACATCTTTTTTTAATATTAAGCATACATTTCCACTTTTATTTTCCAGAGAATAATTTTTCTTCAACCTTTAAAGATCACATTCCTTACATGGGCTTTGGTGGAGGCTGTAGGGCAGCACCAGCAGGCCTAAATTGGGGTGGTGGTGTCTGGTCCTTGTAGGCTTCATGATATAGATTTCTGACCACCAGGCTGTGAACTGCGTCCACCCACACAATAATGTAACTTCACACAGCTTCAATGCACACAGGCATCGAAAACACTGCTTTGGCAACGTCCCTGACGGCTGCAGCCTCCAGTTTCAAATGAAAAACTTCTTATTGGCCTTGTCCTTCAGCACACAGTGACAGCAGTTTGCTGCACGTGGCCACAACCCCTTTTAGCATGGCCATTGTTCCTTCACTTGTCATCTTGGAACCAAGGACCCAAAAGAATGATCTTATCAGAATCTACTCTACAGCTCTATTCCTTCTAGTCAGTTGCACACTTGTGTATCACTGCATCACAGTCTAAATGCATTAACACTTCTTATAATCCTAGGTCTTTCATAATACCTGAAGGGAGAGCAAGTACATTTGCTAGTCTTCTTATTTATCATTTCTCATTCTGTGCATTTCTTCCTGTAGATTCATTATTGCGATACAGGCGTCCACACACTTGATTTTTGCAAATACACATTTCTCTGTTATATGCACAGTTATGTTGTTTTATAGAACAAGGAGAAATAGATTAACTGCAACATCTTAAGTTCCTTTGTAATTTTCACTTAATTTTTTGAGGCAGGATTTGTCAGTGTGGTCTTGTTTTCACACTGAAAAAATTTCCTGCAACATTTTTTCTAGATGTGCGTCACAAGAATTCTCACTTCAGCTCACCTTGTCTTTACAAAAACAAAAACAACCTCATTTTGCCCTCACTTCTGATACTTTTTGAAATAAGATTCTTGGCCAGTGCCACGGCTCACTAGGCTAATCCTCCACCTGTGGTGCCGGCACCCCAGATTCTAGTCCTGGTTGCTCCTTTCAGTCCAGCTCTCTGCTGTGGCCCAGGAGGGCAGTGGAAGATGGCCCAAGTTCTTGGGCCCTGCACCTGCATGGGAGACCAGGAGGAAGCACCTGGCTCCTGGTTTTGGATTGGTGCAGCACCCGCTGTGGCGGCCATCTGAGGGATGAACCAACGGAAAAAGGAAGACCTTTCTGTCTCTTTCTAACTCTGTAAAAAAAAAAAAAAAAAAAAAGAAAGAAAGAAAAGAAAGAAAGAAAGAAAAAAAAAAGAAATAAGACTCTTAGTTGAGAAGGCTTTTTTCCTTTGAGCAGTTCTTCCTGCTATTCTTCTGCCTTTGGGCCCCCACTGTTTCTGAGAAGTTAATTTCCACAGGGTTTTTCTTCTATATATTTAATCTTTCTTTTGTGGTTTTCAAGATTTTTTACTGTCCTGTGCAAGATGAGTGTTTTTTTTTTTCTTTTGATGTTTCAACATTTTTTTTTGCCATTCATAATTTTTTACTCCATCTGGGTATGGATCGGTTATCTTAAAATTGTTGATCTTGGGTTACCATTTTTCATCAAATTTGGGATTTTCAGGTATTTATAATTTGTTTTTTCTTTCTCCTTTAACACCAGCACATATAAGTGATTTTAAAAGCATTTTAAAAAAAGATTTATTTATTTGAAAATCAGAGTTTCAGAGAGGGAGAAACCAAAAAAGTCTTCCATCTTGTGGTTCATGACCCAGGTGGCCACAATGGCCAGCACTAGGCCAGGCCAAAGCCAGGAGCCAAGAGCTTCATCCCATTCTTCCATCTGGGTGCTAGGGGCTCAAGCACATGGGCCATCTTCCGCCGTTTTCCCAAGTGCATTAGCAGGAAGCTGGATTGAAAGTGGAGCAGCCAGGACCCAGTTGGGATGCAGGCATTATAGGTCAGCTTTGCCTGCTAGGCCACACCACCAGCCTGATAACTCATGTTTCATACTTTTCTTTTTTCTCTTGTATTTTTTGGATTGTGTTATCTGCATTCATACCGATTAATCTTTATTTCCAGATTCTTTTTACTAAAGGCTGATTTACTTTTGAGCACTTCTCAATTCATCATTGCAGTTTTTGTAGCTTGTAATTCCAGAATTTCCACTTAGTTTTATTGTAATTCCTTAATTTACTGATATACTCCATTTGATGGAATATTGTCACATACCTTCTTTCACATCAGCATCAATTATTTCCTTTCGTTTCAACATGTTAATAATTGCACTTTGAGGTCTGCTTCCAACATGTGGGTTGTTTCTTCCTCTTGTTCTCTACGTATGGATCAATTTCTTGTTTCTCTGCATGTCTGAATTTTTTATTGAAAACCGGGTATTTTAGATAACATGTCACAGCAGGTCTGCATATTCCTGTCTCTTTCTTCCCAAATTGGGCTTGTTTAGTTACTTGGCTAAACTGTTCCAGCTAAGTCCTTTTACCCTGAAAAGTGTGGCCTCTGCTGTTCTTCCTTAGACAATTAGGTCTGGGGGTATTTAATCACCCTAACTTCTCCCTCCAATTCCAAGCACAGGAGGATTTTTTCTTTTAGGAGAGGGTTCTGCTTCACTGTTTCCCTTCCTAAACTCCCTGGAAAGGTTCTAGCCAGTTTGCCTCTATTGTTATTACATCCTGCTGTTAGCAACTACTTTTTTTTTTGACAGGCAGAGTGGACAGTGAGAGAGAGACAGAGAGAAAGGTCTTCCTTTTGCCGTTGGTTCACCCTCCAATGGCCGGCGCGCTGTGGCCGGCGCATCGCGCTGATCCGAAGGCAGGAGCCAGGTACTTATCCTGGTCTCCCATGTGAGTGCAGGGCCCAAGCACTTGGGCCATCCTCCACTGCACTCCCGGGCCATAGCAGAGATCTGGCCTGGAAGAGGGGCAACCGGGACAGAATCCGGCGCCCCGACCGAGACTAGAACCCGGTGTGCCGGCGCCGCAAGGCGGAGGATTAGCCTATCGAGCCACGGCGCCAGCCAAGCAAATACTTCTGCTAGCTAACCTCTATACTTCATTTGTCACTGTTAGCGGTGGGGGTGGGGGGAGTTGATTGCTCCTGTAGAGTATCTTTGAATCTTACTCTACCTCTGTCATTCTTTGTTGAACTTTTTGTTGGTCTTTTCTTGTTGCGACTGCCTGTTGCTATCATGGAGCTACCAGTCTCCTCTTCACTGCCATTACGCCATACCCCACAGCAACAATCCACTGTATTTGGCAACACCCTCATACTCTAACTCCTCCATTACTCTAATATACACAGTCAGGCCCTTTGGTGAATGTTATGGAGCTGTTTTTATAGCATGCCATTCCCACTTGATAGACTGCTGTGCTGTTGATACAGAGCTGAAGATAAATAGTAGCCTTTTTCAGAAACGACACCCACAGCCTGCAAGTGGGGAAGTGAGTGGTAGTCTCTGGACTTTTCTGCTTGCCTCACCTTGTATGGAACCTCCACCCTATGGGTAAGCTGGGGCAAAAGCATTTGGAGTCCAATATTGTTGATGTGCCATTCCTGTGTCACAGCTTCTGAACTACAAGCAGGGACCAGAGAGAGGAAGCAGCTTTAGACTCCTTGGCTATTTTTGTTTGGCAAAGTGCTTCTGTAACACGAAACTGAGGGGAGTGAGAAGTAACATTAATCTACTCTTCAAAAGGACAAGCTGTAGGCCCAGACTGGGATCTGAAGAGAGGGGAAGTGAGGTCAGGGCTCAAATGCCACAGACTTTTTTCTTTTAAGCCTAGATTTAGATTTTCTTGAATAAATATTTTGGCAGTTTGTACTTTTGACAACTTTCAGAAACTTAAACATTTTTTAAAAAACAATTTTTACCTGTTACGGTTGTTTCATTGAGGAGTCAGTGGATTTCCTCAGTTGCCGTTTCAAGTGTTTCCTGATTACTGTTTAATGCATGATTAAAATACAGGCAATCAGGACCTTTAAGGCAGTATGTTCACAACCTGAAATAGTGTTCTGCTGCCATCAGTTGATTCAACATCAACATGAAGCATCCAGAATAAATAAGCAGTATTTTAATAGTTACTTCAATATATTCCCAAAGTGAAGCGTGTTCATAGTTCATTTACAAGTGCAATGTTACACCAGTAAATGTTACATGACCTGCTGTAGAAAGTAAATAACGCTGATTAAGAATCAGTCCTGAAATAGTCTGCTGAATTTCTAATTCTAATAAATAGATTAAAAACACAATTGTGAATGGTATAAAGATGTAAGAAACATACGTGATAAAATCAACCTCAAAAATAGAGAATCCACACTCTTCCCAGATAATTTAGGAACTCAGACATTTTCCTCAGCTGAAACATGCTGGCCACAGAGAATATGGTAAAGATGCCTTTCAATGGTTGGAGTATATAAATCTCCAGAATATGAGTACTGATGATCAATGGATCAAAAGCAACAGAATTTAGAAAACACATTTAAACCTGAAGTAATTGTAGAAATAAGAAGACGATTTACAAAGAATTATTGAGCTCTAATCATCATCAGAGTCTGAATCGTATTTCTTTCCTCCTCGGATAGTTTTCTTCTCGAGCTTTGTGAAGTTTGTTCCAAATTTCTTTTGGTTCTGAAATGGTGGCTCCATTAAATTTCCACTAAAAATAAAACAAATTTGAATAGTATTTTATCCTTCATAGTTTAGAACAGTTGAGACATTAAGTTTTAGTAAAAAAAAAATCTTTTCTTTCTCTTAGAATATAACACAATTTCTTTGTAGTATGTATCATGGAAGAGGTATAATACCCACCTTGATGATTAATAGCTTTAAATCTCATTTTGTACCACTTAGGTAATTTTTTTCCCCCATTTGTCACTAATTATTCATTAACATTTCAAGGTTCTGTCAACAGAATTTTTGATTGAAAAGCACAGAAGAGCATTTTGGTTTTATTGGTTCTGGATATGGCGAGCCTGTATTAGAAATTCTTTTTACTGTTAGAATGACAAACAATGCTACTCTACTTCTCATAGCTAACCTGCTATAACTAGCTTGATTCTGCTTAATATTCCTCAATATTCAGGTCTCTAGAGATATCAGCAAAACTTATGGAATTCAGTATCATTGGCCTGGAATTGGTATTAAACTTTTCAATGATGTCTGAGAAATAAAATGTGACATTTCTTTAAAAAAATATCTGGGGAGTATTCCTAGAAGCCAGATGTTAGTTTTGAAAAGTCATTTGTCACTAAAAGGAAGCACAGCCCCTTGCAGAAACAGCTGATTCAAGTGAGAATACAATGTAACCCCCAACACACCTTGTTTATACCAGAAAAGAAGTGCTCCAAGAATTATGGGGCTATGTCCAAAGAATACAGAGGCCAGCATGAATGAGGCCCTAGGTCAAATCTGGGGCTGTGTGAATGTCAAAGTAAATAATAACAGTAAGACTACAACTCACTGAATACTAAGTGGAGGAGATGGGAGAGTTCTTCATTAAATTACCATTTGGCCTCAGAGAACAAGGGTTCATTTGACGTACAATTATCACTAGAAGTGAGACAAACCATCATCCTAAACCTCCTGATGTGATGCACCAGAGAAAAGGGATCCAGCATCACTTCCATAAAATGCTTATCAAAAATGCATATTATGAACCAAATCTTGAGGAAATATTAGAAAACGCAAAGGAGGGATGTTCTATAAAATAATAACCTTATATAGAACCTTGTTCTATAAAATAATAACTCTTCAAAAATACCAAAGTCTTGAAAAATAAAGAAACTAACAAATTGTAAGTTACAAAAAGCTAAAGACATATAAGTAGATGTGACACTTTTTTTTGTACAGAGGACATTACTGGGATAATGGTAAAGTGTCATAAGGTCTGTAAATTCCTGTCTATATAATTCCTATTTTAATATTGCACTGCATCTAAGCAAGAAAATGTCCCTCTTCCTAGGGAATACATATGGAAATATTTAGGAGTCAAGGGATATCCATAACTTCTACTCAAATGGTTCTGAAATAAAATTTTACTTGTATCTACAAACAGAATGATAAAGCAAACATAAAATGTTTAAAATAAGAGAATGTGGGTAAAGAGTATGCAATGTGTTAGAAGTGTGAAGTCTTTTCAAAGTATATAAATTTTAACATTAGTATTCTATGAATATTCATAAAATGAAACCAATTTACATAGTGTAAGAATGAGGTAGGCATGTCTAGTAGAGGATTTAGAAAAAAGTAGGGAGGAAGAAGGGGAGAGAAAAGATGACAACTTTCTACTCACTATACCTTTGGAATGATAACTGCATAATTTTACCTGTTATTTTTGCAAATCACTAACAGGGGCAAGATTTAAGATGATGTTCTCCTTTGTGGAATTAGATAAATTATTTTTTTTGAGAAGTGGACAAAGAGATGAATGAGAAATGGACACTGCATTTTAGACTTTGAGACTTTTCTCCACAGAAATATAAACTAAGCACAGAACCCCTAAAAAATCTAACATTTCAAAATATAACCTTTATAGTAGCGTGTTTTAAATTTCCCCAAAGAGAATCACTTAAGTCATTGTCAACTGGAGTAACGGGGCCTCAATCTGAAACAGTCAACTTGTTATTTTGGGTTTCCTGACTAACACAGAATCAATTTCAATAGCATATTTAAAGGTTGAACACTTTTAGTCAGGTGTACTCTAAGACTCAGATTTATCTAGAAGTCTGGTATTTTTTTTTTTTTTTTTTTAAGATTTACTTATTTATTTAAAAGCAGAGTTACAGAGAGACAGAGACAAGGAAAGAGTGGTATCTTCCATCCACTGGTTCACCCCCAAACGGCTGCAATTGCTGGGCTGGGCCAGGCTGAAGCCAGGAGCTGGAACTCCATCCAGGTCTCCCACATCAGTGGTAAGGGCCAAGCACTTGAGCCATCTTTGTTGCTTTCCTAGGCACAACAGCAGGGAGCTGATTGGTGGTGGAGCAGCCTGGACTTGAACCAACATCCATATTGGATACCAGCATCACAGGCAGCAGCTTGCTTAGGTTGCTGCACCACAAAGCAAGCCTCCACAAATCTGATCTTTCTGTGCTAATCATTTTTTTTTTAAATTTATTTTAAAGACGGAGTTACAGAGAGGCAGAGGAAGAGGCAGAGACACTGTGACAGAGATCAATCTTCTATCCACTGGTTCACTCCCCAGCTGGCTGTAACTGTGCTGATCCGGAACCAGGAGCGAGGTGCTTCCTCTTGGTCTCCCATGCGGGTGCAGGGGCTCAAGGAGTTGGGCCATCCTCTATTGCTTTCCCAGGCCATAGCAGAGAGCTGGATTGGAAGTGGAGTAGCTGGGATGTGAACCGGCACCCATATGGGACGCCAGGACTGTAGGCGGTGGCTTTACCCACTATGCCATAGTGCTAGCCCCCCAATCACATTTTAAGAGTTATGCTTTTAAACTTTCTACATCTCAGTTAAAAGCTATTAATTTAGTAAGATACAAGAAAGTGGGGCTGGAATTGTGGAATACTGAGCTAAGCTGCTGCCTGCATCTCTGGCATCCTGTATGAGTGCCAGTTATAGAGTCCCTGCTGCTCCACTTCTGACCCAGGTCCTTGCTAATATACCTGGGAATGCAGCATAGGATGGCCCAAGTTGGGCCTTTGCCACCCATGCCGGAGATGGAGATGGAATTCTTGGCTCCTGGCTTTGGCCCGGCTCAGCTCCAGCCCTAGCCACTGCGGCCATTTGGGGAGTGAACCAGTAGATGAAGTTCAATCTCTTTCTCACTCTGCCTTTCAAGTAAGTAAATCTTGGGGGAAAAAAAAAAGTTACAAGAAACTTCTCTGAAAATGCCAACTAGATATGGATTAAATGTTTTTCTGATGAAAGTTACCTGTAGTTAAGAATATCAGAGCAACCGAGCCTCCATTCCAGAGTTTCCGTAGTGAAGTCATCTGAATTTCCTAGGTCGGTAAATCCAACAACATAATCTTGTGTTTTCCCGTCTTTTACCAGTGCCAGTGTGGGAATGACTTTGATACGCAGTCTCTCACAAAGGAAAGGTGCTTTTTCCACGTTCAGCTTCAAAAATTTTGTCTCAAGATGTTTCTTGGACAATATCACCAAATGTCTGTCTAGTATTTTACACCTGTAAGTCACAAAACAAACATCAGTAAGGTACATCTTTATTGCTGTTTCCCTTATTCATGTTTCCTGGTACCTCAAACAGGAAACATTAAGGACAGATCTAAACTTCATAGTACCCAGAGACCTTTAAGAATCAGAAATGAGCACGGCTTGGGCTCCTGTACCCACATGGAGACCTGGAAGAAGCTCCTGGCTTTAGATCAGCTCAGCTCTGGCTGTTGCAGCCATCTGGGAAATGAACCAGTGAATGTAAGACCTCCTTCTTTCTGTCTCTACCTCTGTAACTCTTTCAAATAAACTAAATCTTAAAAAAAAAAAAAAAAGGATGCTGCTTGAGCCACCCATATTCCATACTGGAGTGCCTGAGTTCAGGTCATGGCTCTGCTTCCAATTCTGGCCTTGGAAGGCAACAGGTGATGGCTTAGGTACTTGGGACCCTATCTCTCTCGTGGGACACCTGGACTCCTTACTTGAGCCTGGCCCAGTCCTGGCAGTTGCAGGCATCTGGGGGGTGAATCAGCAGAAGAAAGAGCTCTCTTTGTCTGTCTGCCTTTCAATAATAAATACATCAAAAATTTTAAAAACACAAAAAATGCAAGACTTATTATTTATAATCTACCTACTATAACCCAAGAAAAATTTACGGGAGAACTCAAGAAATATGGGATTACAACAGTAAGAATAGATGAAGCAACTTAAGACACTACACTTACACTAACGCTGGAGAAGGCATCATGTTTTCAAGTGGCCTCTTGATGGTGTCACACCACCATCTAACCAGATTAGCTGAGGACTTGAAATTAGCTTTCGGGAAGAACCCAAGTGTTGTACTCCTGTTTTTGTGTTGCAGGCCTTAGAAGAGTCCCAGTGGCCTTTGCCCTACCACTAATTGAAGGTGGAATGAAATACGAAGATATACAACTCAAAAGACAAAAGCAGCATGGAGGTTTTTTTCCCCATTAAAAAAATTATTTTCATTTGACAGGCAGAGAGAGAGACATAGAGATATTCCACCAGCTGGTTCACTCCTCAGCTGCCCACAACAGTCAGGGCTGGGTCAGGTTGAAGCCAAAACCCAGGAACTCAATCCAGGTCTCTCAGATGTGTGGCAGTACCCCATCTACTTGAACCATGATCTGCTGCTTCCCACTGCACTCATTAGCAGGAAGTTGGACTGGAAACAGAAGGGCCAGGACATGAACAGATATGGGATATAGGATCCCAAGTGGCAACTTAACCTCCGTGTCACATGCCTAACCAGACATGGGGCTTTTAATAGTCAGCAACTTTGGTATTTGGAGAAGTACTGTCCTAAAACACAGGCAAGCTTAGACGATTCCAGTGGTCACAGAAATAACTGTTGCATTCTGTAAAATCCGGGTGCCTGATGCTATTATTTTGGAAGTGGAATTCAAGACAAGACTTGGGAATACTGAAAGAAAATACCAAGTCACAAATGTGACAGAACCACAATCTTTATGTTTAGATTATGATCAACCTATTTAGACATTTAGCAAAAGATTCTTGCTGTTCAGCAGTTAAAATACACTTATCATTTACACCAATGAACATCCTGTGGAATGTTGTCTTTTTTTTTTTTTAAGATTTACTTACTTATTTATTTGAAAGTCAGAGTTACACAGAGAGAAGGAGAGGCAGAGAGAGAACTTCCATCCACTGGTTCATTCCCCAACTGCTGCAACAGCTTCACTGACCCAAAGCCAGAAGCCAGGAGATTCCTCCAGGTCTTCCCACATGGGTGCAGGGGCCCAAGGACTTGGGCCATATTCCAATGTTTTCCCAGGCCATAGCAGAGAGCTGGACCGGAAGTGGAGCAGCTGGGACTAGAACCAGTGCCCATACAGGATGCTGGCGCTGCAGGCAGCAGCTTTACCCGCTATGCCACAGCGCCGGCCCTAGAATGTTATGTCTTTAAATCTATTCCCATGCCAGTATTTTATTAATAGGTAATTTAGAAAGATGAAGTGCAAAATAAGCAGCATAATCTGTGTACATTTTGGTGTAGCAGTAAAGAAGCTGCTGGGAACACCTGCATTCAATATTAGAGTACCTAGGCTCAAGTACTGGCTCTGCTCCTGATTCCAGCTTTCAGCTCATGTATACCCTGGAAGGAAGCAGGTGATGGCTCAAGTAATTGGGTCCTTGACACTTACATGAAATACTCGGATTGAATTTCTGGCTTCTGGCTTTGGCCTGGTTCAGCCTTGGCTGCTGTAGGCATTTGTGGGAAGTTAAATAGCAAATGGGAGATCTCTATCTCCCTACATCCAAACAAAGTAATTTAATCAAATCTTATAGTGATTATATATCTCCTTTTGTAATGTTATAGAAAAATCCTATTTTGATAATCTACATTGTATCACATGTCTTTAATGTCTTGAGACAAAAACATTAATTGCACTTGGAGGTTCAATTTAAAGGGAGGGCCTAGAAAAAGAATGGGGGCAGATTATTAAATATTTTTAGTAAAAATATTGCCTGTGTCTTGCTCAGAGTATGTAAAACATGCTCTTTAATTTGGCATATATATATATATATACATATATATATATACTTTTTTTTTTTTTAAAGGCAGAGATAGAGAGAGAGAGATCTTCCAACTTCTGGTTTGCTTCCCAAATTGGCTGCAACAGCTGATGGGGTCTCCCACATGGGTACTGGGGCCCAAGTACTTGGATCATCTTTCACTGCTTTCTCAGGCATATTAGCTGGGAGCCAAATTTGAAGTGGAGCAGCTGGGATTCAAACCAGCGCCCACATGGGATGCTGGCACTACAGGTAGAAGCCTAGCCTTCTATATCACAGTGCTGGTCCCTAATTCGGCAAATACTTTTAAAAGGTATTTTGCTATTATAACTAAAACAATACTTACTATAAAATTTCTGAAATTCTTCTAATGCTTTTCTATACCTTTTAAGTTGTTTACCCACTTTATTTTTCTTTGAAGTCTAATTTTTCCCTTCTCTTCCCAACCTCTTGAAAAGATAAAAGTGTGTTTTTTTTTTTAAAATGGGCAGACATTTATATTTTTAAATATGGTAGGCCTTTTGAACTGTGCAACTTAATTTTTGAGTATCTGAGAATTTGTTTTATTATGTAATTGATAAAATGCCTATGTGTACTGTTAGTTCAACCATATATTTATACTGAGTCTATGTGGTTATAGTCCCATGAGAAATCATTTGTCACAGTGTTCACCAGTTTATAAAAACTCAGGGTAGGAGCTTACACCTATAATAATTACGGCTGGACGTTTCGCCTAGCATTAAGATGTCACTTGGGACATCCACATTCCATACCAAGAGTGCTTGGTTAAGATTCTCAGCTCCACTTTGAGTCTGGTTGTTACTGTACACCCTGGGAAGTAGCAGTACTTGGGTCCTGTCACCCATGTGAGAAACCTGAATTGAGTTTCCAGCCCTGGACTTATATCTTGCATGATGCAGACATTTGGGGAGTAAACCAGGGGATAGAGGATTTCTGTATCAAATAAAAACTGAGACAAAATTTAAAAAGCTGAACTGCCCGTTAAAAAAATTAAAAAACCATTTATTCACTGGTTCTTTTACCATTTTCCACCGAGATTTCATTACTGAACTACATATGTGATATAGGAAAGAAACTTTCAGGACACAGTAAACAGGCATCAAGATTACAAGAAACTTTTGCTAAACCCAATCTACTTGAGAAAAAAACTATACTAAGTACATAAAAGGCAAACTGACAAAAGACCCAAGAAGCATTTGGTGTCATACTCATCTAAAGCTTTTCTCAAACTTTACTGGTCATAACACCAGTACCTACCTTGAAGGGTTACTGTGAATATTCTAGCCTACAAGAAAGCATGTAGTCATATTAAGTACCAAGAACTTCGCTAGATAAACAGGTTAACTAAATGATTCGAATTTTGATCTTCAGCTCTGTCTGAAAAGTACTCCTGGTGCCACACTGTTTACACTTCTACCAAATACATTTACCAAACAGCTTCTATTTGTTGGGCACTGTTACTCTAGGGCAGGGGTGGAGAACCTTTCTTCTGCCAATGACCGTTTGGATATTTATAACATTCATGGACCATACAAACTTAGCAACTTAAAAATGAGGGTGCTACAGATTTACTGAATTTTGAGTCCTGCCTGCGGCAGCCTTGGCAGGGCCAGACCACATGCTTTCACGGGACAGATGTTTCCCCACCCCTGCTTAGTGCTACGCACTCAGGGCACAGTGGGCCACAATGCAATGAAACTCTGTGCCTTTCCATAACTCTCTGGTCACACAAGTGAACAAATAGTATCAATCATATACACTGATATGATACCAACATTTCACCTCTTGACGACTGGCAACTTAAGGAAGGTGTGCCAGTGGGAGATGACAGTGTACTACAAATGCAGAGTGTTTCTCTGAACCCTCCCCCCTTCCTAATCTCTTCCCTCCATGCTTCCTTACAGGGGATTTTCACCAACTCAAATGAAGCTGTGGGGCTGGTGCTGTAGCATAGTGGGTAAAGCCACCACCTGTGGTGCTGGCATCCTATGTAAGTACATCCTATGTAAATACATAAATCCTATGTATTTATCTTAAAATAAATAAATAAAGATGTCCCAGATCCTTGGGCCCCTGCACCCATGTGGGAGACCTGGAAGAAGCTCTTGGTTCCTGGCTTCAGATTGGCCCAGGTCTGGCCATTGCAGCCATCTGGGGAATGAACCCCCTCCCCCCCACCCAGTAATTCTACTTTTCAAATAAATAAATAAATCTTAAAAAAAAATGAAGCTGTGGGTTGTCAGATGAAGACAAGAGCCAGCACGCAGCAGAGGCAAGAGGGCAGAGCTGAGACAGCAGTGAGTGACAGGGACCCTACAATATGGTGGATGTCCATCTAAGGCAGGTGGTTGCAACTCAGCAATGGAACAGTGCTATTGCAGTGAATTTCAGCTCTGCTACTTTCAAGTTTTCTGATTTTTTTTTTAAAGAAAAGTTCTAAAATCTAGATTAAAACGAGGTTTCTCTCACTTTTTTAAATGCCATCACCTAATCAAATCTGTCGGCCAGAAAAAAGAGAAAGATTGAGTTCTCTGGTTTACAGTCTAATCTCTTCTGAGGCATGTTCACTTTCTAAGACATCTGGGTCCTCAGACAGGGCTGCTCAGCCAACAGAGCTGCCAGCTGGGGAGTGACTGAGCACCAACTGTGAAAGTCTGTGGGCATATTTTAAGTGTATTTTTCTCAGATGTTTTTAGCTAGTGAAAATATAATTCAGGAAGTATAGCTATTCATATGGGAATATTGTTGTTTTTCAGTAGTAGTCACACTTTCACATCACAAGTCTAAGTTAACTGTTAAAATAACATTAGTTTAACTTGAAAGTGCTGACGGACATTAAAGAAGGCACTGGAGTACATAGAGTACAATGAAACAACGAGAACGAGAAGGTGGTTCTTTTAGTTTTCTCGGAATATCTCTAGCCAAACATCTCATTCTATTTCAGAAAAGTCACAGATGGAAATAAAGTTACCTGAATGTAGAATCTCTGTAGAAATGGCAAACCACTTTTTTGCTCTCCTTGACTTCTTGAAAAAAGTCTCTCTCACTAGGAATTTCTCTATATTCCCCATGTCCTTTAGAAAGCCATTCCTAAATTGGAGAGAAGCAAAGTATTACACATGTTCAGTATCTCTCAGTACCACCTGGCATCTTGAGTGTCCCAGTTGCCATAGTAATTCTTAAAGAAGTTGATTTTACCTTGCAGAGAAATGAATCCCTGGAGAGTTTACCACATTTCTAGTGTCAATGCAAAACCACCCATGGGCACTGACTGCACAGCACTGCCCAGACAGGAGACATGAACGTTGTAAGTCTTGGCAATTTACAACATTTGCTTTCTCAGAACTCCCAAAATAAAAATTGTGTCTCGAAAGACCCAGTAAACATCCATTTAATTTTTTTGCACTCTTGAACAAAAACCAGAAGTCACTACAAAGCATTTCGTAGTAATGCTAGGAGTCATGGCCAGGCAGCCCAGGAGAGAGCAGCACTGACACTGCGGAGCCCCGCCTGCTCTTGCTGACCACCTCAGGGAGACACACACCTCTTCTACGCTAGCCACCAGTGGGCGGTGTCCTTGGAAGAAAAGGTAGTCTACTCACATGGTGCCCAGAACCAGTGAAGATCTCACGTCCAACCCAACTCCCCAAATCAAATCAACAAGTCTGGTAACACCTTTCAGCTTCTGGAACCTTTTCTGCGGCAGGCAGCTGGACCCCATGGCTGGAAGCTGGGTCTAATGAAAAGGGGCACTGGGCTTATCTGCAGAAGGCATATGTATGAACACATGCACTACCATTTTTGGCTATGGCTTCTAGCAGCCTCTCTGAGCCTCCATCTCCTCATTTGTAAAGTGCAGATGACAAAACAATTATCTCCTGTGCCGTGAAATGAAAATAAGGCAATCGATAGGAAAACACCTGAAAAGCTAAGTGGCTCGCGTGCTTCAAGGCATCTGTTTGCATCTATCTCATCTTTAGGAAGGTCTTTTCACATCAAACTGCAACACATCTCTAGCTTTGATCTGTGCATCTCAGCTTGGTCTTAGATAAGTTTTACCTCTTTCACACATCAGCCTGTCAAATATCATCACCCATCCTGCCTAAGTCTTCCCTTCTCCTCAGTGAACATTTCCAGTTCTTTTTACCTTTTTCCTACATGAAGATTCCTAGATTTTCCTTTTCCCAGATGTCCTCCTCTGAATGTACTCTCATCTGCCCATGAACTTTCAACACACGGCAGAGGTCTGAATCTAGCCCTCCAGAAATGGCCCACCCAAGGAGGCCAGGAGTGCCATTTTTGTTCTGCCTCTGGACTTCAGCTGACACGGCCCGGACTGTATTGCTGGTTTTCATACAAATTTTTATCAGCTTACATTGAGCTCTCTCTCACAGGAGGCCCTGATAATGTCACCTTTTTTTTTTAAAGGTTTATTTGAAAGTCAGAGTTGCACAGAGAGAGGAGAGGCAGAAGCAGAGACAGAGAGAAGTCTTCCATCGATGGTTCACTCCCTAATTTGCCTCAAGGCCTGGAGCTGAGCCAATCAGAAGCCAGGAGCCTCTTCTGGGTCCCTTGCAGGTACAGGGGCCCAAGGACTTGGGCCATCTTCTACTGCTTTCCCAGGCCATAGAAGAGAGCTGGATCGGAAGTGGAGCAGCCGGGTCTCCAACTGGCACCCAAATGGGATGCCGGTGGTTCAGACCAGGGTGTTAACCCACTGTGCCACAGTGCTGGCCCCCCTTACGATGTCTTCTTACGTGTAGTCTCTATAAAGACTTTAAGTTCTCAAATACAGTTCCTCCACACTGTTTTCCTGACTCACCAAAGACACTTGCCTTCAATAGAAAGTGTTTGTTTAAAGTACTCTTAATTCTTTCATTACTTATCCTCATGTACTGAACCAAGACACTGAAGACCCGAGCCTGTCCAGATTCCTCTGAGGGTGTGCTCACTCTTCACCTTGGCCCATGCTCAATGCCTGTCCAGAGATACTCCCCATGCCCCTGGACTCCTAGCACAGAACCTCCCATACAGCACATGCTTCCCCAAAGTGGATGGGCCTGCCGAGGTGTGGCGGCTGGCAGCACCTGGCTCTCCCCGTGACACCTAAGCCTCTGCTAGGCTCCACTTCTCCTCCTTATCCCTCTGTTCCCTTCCTTAGTGCCACATTTTTGGCTGCCATAAGGGTAGGAGGGTTGACACAGGAATCCATAGACTAGCAAAGGCCTATCGACTGCTGAGTACCAACCACTGCATTCAGATTTCCCCAATCCCTTCATGGATCCCATATGGCATCCCACATGAGCGCAGGTTTGAGTCTCAGCTGCTCCACTTCCAATCTACCTCCCTGCTAATGTATCTGGGAAAGGAGCGGAAGATGGCCCAAGTACGTAGGACCCTGACAGCCATGTATGAGACCCAGATGGAGTTCTGGCTTCAGCCTAGCCTGCTTTCCTGAACACAGAAGCCACATAATTACAAGATTATGCTGCAAATGCCTGAATTAATCCCTTCAACATAAATCGACTCAAAGCCTCTCATCTTCTTTGTCTTATCTCGTTTGCTTTGAAGACATCTAAATTCGGATGGACATAATACTCCTGGAAACTGCCAACTCCCCAGATCTTCGGACACTGTTTCTGGTCTACTGGCTCAACTAAACAAATCCAAACTCCGAAAACGATCTTGGGCAGTTCTTGCTTTTACCTTACTGTGGAGAGCAGCACTGATTTGGCTAATTTAAAAGTGTCTTTAAAACTTTTTTTTTTCCTGGACAAACTTTTAGCAGTGATAGGTACTTTGAATTCAAAAAACCCTAAACATGAGGACCAAAATATGCTACAGCACACATATATATAAGTTGTTAGGCGCATACTGTTATAGCAATGTCAGAAAGCAGGGCAGAGAGGTTACTTGTTTCTGCTGTTGAGCTTTCCTTAGTGCCTCAAGTCTCTTTTCTTTGAGGCGTTCCAATTCATCCTCGTCCATCTGATCCAGTTTCTGAATTTCAGAATCCAAATGTTCTTCCACCAGCTTGGTAGTCTGAAGCAACTGGTTCTCCAGGACTTTGGAAAACATGTCGACAGATGCGTCTGCTTCCATTCTTCCAAATGGCACAGTTCAGCCTTGGGCTGGGAAGAGAGTTTACAAAAACAGAAAAGCCAACAATCAGCAAGCAGCTTTCTCTCTTACTTTCACAACTTCTGCAGTCGGTACTCTGTGTACGTCACGGACTACTGTGTCAGCACCCGAGCATTTGACATTAGGCTTAATAATTTTCAATTAAACGTTCCACCCAAAAGCTTAGACAGTAATTGTAGGTGTTTCTTAGTCTTTGTCTAAACTGAAGCAAAGATAGACAAAGACAAATCTTTACAACCACAACCAGACCACAGAACCATGAGTTGTGAAGTGATAATTAGTGATTATACTGATAATCAGTATTCTTTACCAAATGGAAAGGGAAGCAAAACAGATGTGGCTGTGAACAGTGATAATTTATAACTACTGAAGTTTTACACATACAGCATGTACATTTATCAAACCTTGGTCCAACAGAGAGTTCAGTCCATTAGATTGTTTTATGATCACTGCCCAAGTGAGTTTCATGTCTTTAACTCCTAAGGAACCGTGTCAGAATTTGTGTAAGAGGGCAGCGTCAGGTGTTCTATAAGCGTTAGTGTCCGTTCCTACTCTCCTATACCTAACAGAATCTATGAGACTGTAAAAAGTAATACTGGATTCAATTTATTTAAAGCCAGTGTACTTAGCTTTGATGTAAAATAAACACTTCAAATATGTTTAAAACATGGATGCCACCCCACAACCATCACTCCACTGTGTAAATGTCTTAAAATTCAATTCAGATGAGAAAAGATCTAAAGTGCAGCATATGTTTTAAAAGAAATGGTGTGTTTTCTACCAGCAACAAAGGGCGATTTTATGTCTGAGTTATTACCATAGAAATACGATTTATAATTTGCCTGCCAAAGCAAATTATAAATGGGAGACCTGGAAGAAGTGAGCTACGGCACATTTACAAATATAGGCTGAGCATCTCTAATGCAAAAACCTGAAATGTTCTAAAATCTAACTTGTTGAGCAACAACATTATAGCAGCCACTTAAAGTCCCATACCTGATCTGATGTGATGTCAAAATGCAAGTGCACTAAAAATATTATACAAAATACCTTCAGGTTAGATGTATAAGATGAAAATAAAAGGTAAGTAAATTTCATGTTTTGACTTGGGTCCCATTGCCAAGATAACTCATCATGTATATGCATATATAGTTCAAAATCTGAAAATAACTCATCGTGTACATGCATATACTCCAAAATCTGAAGAAAAAAATCCAAGATCCAATACGCTTCCAGTTCCAAGCATTTCAGATAAGGAACAGTCAGCCTGTGTTACTGAAGATCTTAGAAATCTGAGTAAGAAACTGAATTAGCACAACATCAACGCTGGGAAAGAGACGGAGCTGTACTCCGACTACAGTAAGAGACTCTCCAGGAAGATGTCAGAGGCCTGCGCCGCTCGGGGCGGGGACCAGCCCCAGGCGAGACGGACCCGGGCCTGGGCGGCAGCACCTGCTACCGCCAGGGGCTCGGCGACGCTCACGCCCGGGGTTTTCAAAGAACAAGCTCAGCACTGCGGAATCGTGGGGGCGGCTGGCGGTCGTGACCCCATCCCGGAGGGGGTCAGGAGACGGACGGAGGTCCTGGTAACTTTTCAGCCTCTGATTTCTCCTTTTCTACAGCTCCAGTGGGAGGGAGGGGCGCGGCCCCGCGGGTCCTCTAATCCCCGACCCACTCCCCTCCAGGCAGACGACCAAATGACCAAGGGCCCACGTCCTTAGCAGCAGCCCCGGGAACCAACAATAACCCCGCCACTCCCTGGGCCCCCGGGACCAGACCAGCGCTCAGTTCCGGCAGCCCTGAGGGCAACGCCCCCGGGCGCATGCGCCGAGCCGCCGCCGCCGCCCGGACACCGGCGTCCCGGCCGCGCCCCTCCCCCAGCCGCAACGCTGAGCAGCGGTCTCTCACGTACCACCGGGCCGCGGTGGCTGGTTCTGCCGCACCACCCTCTGCCTCACCCAAGCTCTCGCCGATTCCTGAGAAGCGACGGTAACAGCCGCTTAACAAGAGCGGTCCACTCTGGTTTCAGCCTCTCAGCCGCTGCCGGCGGGCGCGGACATGCGTCACTTCCGCCTTCTCATTGGCTGCGGTCGTCTCGCGATACAATCTACATTGCCCGAGGGAGGGGGAGGCTGGGCGTATGGCAAGCGCCTCTACGCATGCGCCCTCCCCCCATGCCCTGTGGTCGGGACCTGAGGCTCCTCCCTCGGGGTAAACTGCACGGCGGGAAAGGCCGCAAAGTATCCTGGAACTTGTAGTTTCTTCGGGAACAGCTGGGGTTGTCCAACTTTCTTAGGCACCGTGCCTCAGCACTCATATTACATCAGAAACACAGGAGCTAGACCGTGCTCGGGAGCTGACACTCGAACTCGTTTCTGTTGTCTTTTGAACGTTGCCCTTTGTTCTAAAATGGTGGTCTAGCCTGTACAACAAGACAGAATTTCCCGTTAACACCCAAAAACCAAAGCCCGAGTCCAGAGATGGAACATTTCCACCCCTCCAGTAGGTTCTTCCGTGACGGGATTTATAGAACTCGTTCTGTAAATGTCCCTGTGCGCTTCTTGTAGTGACTGTCCATACTCGTCATTCATAATCCACGGACGTTGGCGAGAGGTTCCCATTTTGTCCTGGCACCTCAGAGGGGGCTCATCATGGGTTCATCGTGATTCTTTACCGAACTAACTGCTTCTAAGAATACAGGGGCATAAAGGAAGCTCAGGACCTGCTTCTGAGCCGCCTGCCAGCCCCCCAGCCCTGCCTTCTCGCTCGGGGCCCCTGGGCTGACGTGGAGGAACCGGCAGCCTCATTGTCCCCCTCCGGGTTCTAGAACCTGGAAGGCGCGCGGGCGTCCGTGCAAGGCGCACGCGTGCGGGCAGGGGGCGCTCGGGCTCCTGCCTGGCCGGCCGGGCAGCTGCGGACGCTCTATCTGCCGCGCAGCTCTCGATGAGCCGCGCCTTGCGTCCCCACGCCGAGGCGGCGGGGCGATGCGCTTGCGCACTGAGAGCCCACACCATATGTGCCCTGTCCCAGTGCGCGCGTCTGTGGAGAGCCGGGTGCGAGAGGCGGCAGCGCGGAGCAGAGCGGAGCCCCAAGTCGGCGTGGGGGACGGTGGGTCTGTGAGAGACCGGATAGAGGGGTTGGAGTCGCGAGGACCGCTGACAAGCGATGGGGAAGAAGCAGAAAAACAAGAGCGAAGACAGGTAGCCACAGTGGCTCTGGGTCCGAGGGGCGCGGGGCTGGACCGGGGTGGAGGCTCGTGAGGAGGCTCGCGGGGCTCCGGGCCCGGCCCCACAGGCGGCAGCGCGGATCCCAGACCCCAGAGGCGGGCGGGCGGGCGCGGGGGGCTGCGGCGGCGGGCGGGTCCTCCCGGCTGGGCTCGGTCTCCCCGCCGCCCCTCGGCCTGAGGAGCAGGGCGGTCGTGCGGGGGCCCCGGGCCGGCCGCGCGGGGAGGGCTTGGGGCGGCCGCGCCGGGCCCGGGAGGGTGGGAGCTGGCTTTTCGGGCTGAGTTGGCGAAGAGTTCTTTCTGTGCCTTTGTGAGTAGTCGGGGGCAGAGAAGGGAGCCCGCAGCCCGCGGGGGCTTCCTCTCTGGGGCGCTGGAGTTGGGGAACCACTTAGGAGCGCGCTGCCCTTGCACTTCAGTGTGCTGTGCGCTGACTGCTGGAGGATTTACGGACTGATTGTCCGACTCCACGCCTCTCGCCTGCCTTCTTCCGGCCTGTCTTTTGGTAATTTTGCTCTCTAGCACCTCCCCTAAGACAGGACGGGGAGATGAAGCGAACCAACCAGGGTCGCTCGGTTCTGCCACTGAAAAGGTTTTTTTTTTTTTTTTGGTGGGTGGGGGTGGATAACGTTGCTATCCTATTTTTGGAACATTTCTGTGTGTTACGTTCGATGGAGTTCTCTCTCCTTTTCAACGAGAGTTTACTTCCTGGGAGTGAGCGACATCTGTTACTTTTCACCTTTGTACCAAACTTAGTTTAAATACCAGGGGACAGTAAGGTAGACTCGGAACACAGCAAAACGTGTGCTAATTCATCATTCGGACCCACAGGAAGAGGTCTTGAGGTTAAAATCAAGTTCCTAAGTAAAATGGGAATCCAGGATTGTTTGCTCACCTAGCACTTACGTGGTTGACAAGGAGCGCCCTCTGTTTCAGTTTCAGGTGTATCGGAGGAAGTTAATTGATTTGAACGTTTATTCAAACGAGAGGAACTTATTTCTGAGAGGTTTAGTGGACACACATTTCTGTACTTTGGATACGTTTCTGTTGCATGGGATACTTTTTTTTTAATAATCAGAAAAATTTTAGCTGTATACAAACGCCAGAATAATGAAAGTTCATGAATTAATTGTGTCATTGTTAGCACCGCCCGCGAATTCTGCTTGTTGCACTTGCTGGATATTTCAGAGCAGACCTGGGTAGCCTTTCATTTGTAGCTCTATCAGGTGTATCTGATAGAGAAACTCATGAAAAAGAAAGGCACAGAAATATAAAACACAACCATATGTCACCATCAGACCTAAAGAACATCGATAGTGATTCCTTAAATGTTATCAGACATTCAGTTTTCCAGTTTTCCTGATTGACTTATTAAAATTTGTTTTCCAGATTGGTTTCTTTGGGTCACAGTTGTACAGGTGTATTCTTTAGATTGAAAAATACATGCATATGTTATAGTTCCAGTTTGACGGTCCAGACTATTTTACGACAAGAGGAGGGCAGATATTTATTTTTGTCTGTATTTTTAGAGAAAATTGAATGTCTTATTGATTCATAAAGATTTCCCTGGATGGTGTGAAGTTCAAATTGCAAACACCAGAGCTTGTTAAATGATTGGTTGGATAGTGTAGGAGCAGTGCTACTGGGTTTTTCACCTCCTGAAACCAATCTGTGGTCTTTTTATTTTTTGGCTCATGCTTTAGGGAAAGCAGTTGCAGTGTAATTTAAAAACATGCATTTATCTTCTCACATATCAATATGACATTCATATATATATTTTAAAAAATGCTTCATGGACTTCTTTGCTTGAGTTTGAAATTGTACCTAAGAAATCCCGAAGTTGTGCCCCGTTGGCCGGAACTGCTTGGCTCTTTTGCTTTGGTTCTGCAGGAGTTATTAAAGGTGAGGAAAGGGAAGTTCTCCGGCGTTGTGAGTCTGTTTTTTCCCCATCGTGTTTGTCAATAGTCTTTCTTCAAGAGTATTTCACATATTTATCATAGGAACCCAAGTCTAGCCTGAGTAGAAAGTCTGGGGGAAAAGGTCCTGTTTGAGGATTACTGTTCTTATTAGACAAAATGAGAAAAATGTCCTAAATTCTCCTGTAGAAAGATCCCCGCTTTAAAGATTTTGCTGTCATCCTGCCTCCCCTCCCCAAGCTGAACATGTGGCTGGGCAGAACTGGGCGAGAAGTGAACTCTTGCTTGTTTAGTTACCAAGATGAGGCTTTAAAAAAGTTTTTGGAAAGAACTTAAAATAGTTGACTGTTCTTAACCCTTATGTGGAATTATTCCTTATTTTAGCTTGTTAGCCACTCGATGCTGATTTCTAGTTTTATTTCATCTAATTTTATTCGTATAACATGTTCTGTTGCATCAGTGACTGCGATGTAGTATTCTTGTCTACATTTTTTTCATTCTAGATCTTTGTTTAAAGATCAAATTCTATTGCATCTTCTGTTACTCTGACAATGAGATTGATAAGATGTTTAGCGAGTTTTTCTTTTAATTGGGGAAACTCTTGAGACAAAGGATAGGATTCAGGTGAAGCAGTTTAAGGCAGTGCTTCCATTCCTTTCCAAAGCCTCCCTGTCCTGAGTTTGCCTGATGAAACCTTGGATGTTCCGGTGATATCCTGCTCTCCCTTTACACAGTACAGTGAATGTTCTGCTGGTGTGTGCAGAGAGGAAAGGATCAAGACCGACTTTTTTCTTTCTTACCATTAGTCTCCAGTTCTTCATTCTGGTATTTTTCTTTTCTTTTTCTTTTTTTTTTTTTTTTTTTTTTTTTTTGACAGGCAGAGTTGACAGAGAGAGAGACAGAGAGAAAGGTCTTCCTTTGCCGTTGGTTCACCCTCCAATGGCTGCCGTGGCTGGCGCACTGCGGCTGGCGCACCACGGCCGGCGCACCGCGCTGATCCGATGGCAGGAGCCAGGTGCTTCTCCTGGTCTCCCATGGGGTGCAGGGCCCAAGCACTTGGGCCATCCTCCACTGCACTCCCGGGCCACAGCAGAGAGCTGGCCTGGAAGAGGGGCAACCGGGACAGAATCCGGCACCCCGACCGGGACTAGAACCCGGTGTGCCGGCGCCACAAGGCGGAGGATTAGCCTAGTGAGCCGCGGTGCCGGCCCTTTTCTTTTTCTTTTTTAAAGACTTATCTTATTTATTTGAAAGGCAGAGTTACAGAGAGGTAGAGCCAGAGAGAGGGAGGGAGGGAGGGAGGTCTTCCATCTGTTGGTTCACTCCCCAAATGACTGCAATGGCCAGAGCTGCACCGATCTGAAGCCAGGAGCCAGGAGCTTCTTCCTTGTCTCCCACGTGGGTACAGGGGCCCAAGGACTTGGGCCATCTTCTGCTTTCCCAGGCCATAGCAGAGAGCTGGATTGGAGGTGGAACAACCGACACTTGAACCGGCACCCATATGGGATGTGGTACTGCAAGCCAGGGTTTTAACCTGCTGCGCCACAGCACCAGCCCCTTTTTTTCTCTTTTAAAAGGATCCCTGAGTATTTAAAAGTGTTAACTAAATGGGGCAGTTAGATTTTTAGGTTTTGAGGACTGTTATGTTACCTTAATAACCAGGATTTATACAAATCACTCCCCCGCACTACCATCTTCCCCTTCTCTCCTCATTTTCCCCCAATGTAGAGAAAAAGAAGATGGTGTTTCAGTAGTCCTGCAGTCGGTTATGGAGGTGAGGATGTCATTTAGGAGCCATTCAGCACGTCATTGCTCTGGGCAGGATGACTCCACTATTTGCTTTTCAATACAGATAATATTCTGGTTATTAATGACGAAACTCCTTCCTTCTGTGGAAGTTCTGGTTGTTTGAGGCAGCTGCTCAACCTTTAGATGACGACAGTTGAGTGTGATCAGGGTAGCAGGGTTCCAGTGATAGAAAGCGCTGTGATCCACTTCAGGAACCTGTCCTGTAGATGGTGAGTGTAGCTGGCTCTGCAGAGCTACCCAGAGAGGGAACCGTCCACGGTGCAGTACTAGGCTGCGTGCGCCAAAATCCAAAGGTGTTTGACGCTGACAAATGCCACAGTGGAAAATTCCACACCGTGAAACTTGGTTTGATGTGCAAAGTTATTTAAAATGTTGTATAAGGTTTTCAGGTGTGTGTATAAAGTATATATGAAACACAAATGGACTTCGTATTTAGACTTGAGTCCTATGCCTAGGAGATGTCAGTTTGTTTATGCAAATATTTCAGAGTCCAAAAAAACTAAAAATACTCCTGGGTCTCATGCCTGTTGGAAAAGGAGACTCATCTTGTAGTTCATATAATCTAGGTTCAACAAAGGAATTAATTTCTCACTTGCATATATTTGAATTAATTTAAAATTTATCTACATATATTAGATTAAAAAAAAAACGGAAAAAGGTGGATAATCTGAGAGTTCCCTTGGTTTAGCTTGTTCCTAAACTGACTCGTTAGGAAATTGCTGGGGGAAGAAGTCCTGGTTTGCCATAGAAGAATAAGAAAGCAGATTAGAGACCTTTGTGGTAAGCCTTGCATGCTGATGGTGACCTCTGTGGAAAGAAGAATCGGCCACTGGCCACTTCTGATGTTACTTCCTGTTGTGCTTTGTTTATCCTTCTAAGTTTATTCCAGTCTTACAGTTATTAGGTAAGGTAGTGAGTGAGAAAGTGTCATTGCTTTTGTTAGAATAGCAGTTCTCAAACTTTTTGGTCTCTGGACTCCTTTGCATAGCTAGGATCACAAAAGACTTTTATTTGTGGATGTTTGCCATATTACAAATTAAAACAAAAGTATTTCTTCATTAAAAAATCACTTTTGGGGCTGGCGCCGCGCCTCACTAGGCTAATCCTCCGCCTTGCGGCACCGGCACACCGGGTTCTAGTCCCGGTTGGGGCGCCGGATTCTGTCCCGGTTGCCCCTCTTCCAGGCCAGCTCTCTGCTGTGGCCAGGGAGTGCAGTGGAGGATGGCCCAGGTGCTTGGGCCCTGCACCCCATGGGAGACCAGGACAAGCACCTGGCTCCTGCCATCGGATCAGCGCGGTGCGCCGGCCGCAGCGTGCTGGCCGCGGCGGCCATTGGAGGGTGAACCAACGGTAAAGGAAGACCTTTCTCTCTGTCTCTCTCTCTCACTGTCCACTCTCCCTGTCAAAAAATAAAAAAAAAAAATAAAAATAAAAAAAAAAACACTTTTGTTAAATAAGTTTTCAAATATTGTGAGGAATGATATTGTTAAACATTTTTGTGAAATTATTATCTGACTGGATAGAAGATAGCAAGAGTCTCCTTTTGGCTGTGCCTTTGATCTGTATTATCACACTTCATGTGATCTCTGAAAAGTTCCCTGTACAGTTGTGGGAAAATGAGAATGAAAAAGACATCCTTTTGGTTACTATTTTGAAAATAGTTTTGATTGCCTTCGATTAGTTTACACCCCCTAAAGAGGTCTTGGGACAAAGTTGAGCTGCTGGTTTAGGGATTTCTAAATGAGATTTAAGCATTTGTGAGAAATTTTCCAAGCTGCTTGAATATCATTAATGTTTGATGCTTAGAATCCTTGTGAATCACTAGGGGCAACTGAGATGTTAGTGGGCATGGTAATGGCCTTGGGATTTTTTTCTTTGCTTGAGTATGCAAACTTACCAGCAGGTGCATACTGGACTCTGTGAGGTGGGCATTTGGTGCAGCAGTTAAGACAAAGCTCGTGATTCCACATCTTTTACCAGAGTGCCTGGGTTTGATTCCAGGCTTTGCTCCCAAGTCCACCTTCCTGCTAATGCATACCCTGGGCGGTAGCAAAAACATGGATCGAGTAGTTGGGTCCTTGCCACCTACATGGAAGACTCAGATGGCATTCTGGCTCCTGGCTTCAACCTGACCCAGTCTCAGCTGTCATGGGCATTTGGGGAATAAATCAGTAGATGAGAGGGCCATGTGTCTGTGTTTCAAATAAGTTTTAAAACTCTGTTGCAATTGATTTTAACTGGGAATACATTATTTAGATAATTTGAGGCACCAGGTATCTTTATGGTATTGAGTCATTCCATTCAAGAAATATATTTACTGTCTGAGCGCTTAAATGTGAGCTATTATTCTAGGTGTTAAAAATAGTGTAAAGGGCTGGCGCCGCGGCTCACTAGGCTAATCCTCCGCCTGCGGCGCCGGCACACCGGGTTCTAGTCCCGATCAGGGCACCGGATTCTGTCCTGGTTGCCCCTCTTCCAGGCCAGCTCTCTGCTGTGGCCAGGGAGTGCAGTGGAGGATGGCCCAAGTCCTTGGGCCCTGCACCCAATGGGAGACCAGGAGGAGCACCTGGCTCCTGCCTTCGGATCAGTGTGGTGCACTGGCCACAGCGCGCCAGCCACGGCGGCCATTGTGGGGTGAACCAACAGCAAAAGAAAGACCTTTCTCTCTGTCTCTCTCTCTCACTGTCCACTCTGCCTGTCAAAAAACAAAAAAAAAAAAGTGAAAAGATAACATGATATGCTTCTTAATTTGTATGATTGTATATCTGTAAGATTATTTTATTCATTTGTATCTCTAGGGTATATTTTTTAAATATTTATTTACTTATTTGAAAGGCAGAGTTAGAGGGAAAGATAGAGAAAGAAATCTTCCATCTGCCAGTTGGCTCCCCAAATGGCTGCAAAGGCCAGGGCTGGGCCAGGCCAAAGTGAGGAGCCAGGAATTTCTTCCACGTGCAGAGTTCAAGGCCCAGGCATTTAGGCTATCTTTTGCTGTTTTCCCAGACACATTAGTGGGAAGCTGAATTGGAAGTGGAGCATCCAGGACTCAAACCAGCACCCATATGGGAAGCTGGTGTTGCAGGTGGCAGCTTAACTCATTGTACTACAGTACCAGCCCTAAGGTGTTTTTTGTTAGACTTATTCCTAGATGTTATGAGTTTTGATTCTGTTATGTAACTATTTAATTCTTTGTGTTTGATAAATAATAAAGCTTTTTTCTATTATATTTATCTTGTGTCTGACTCAGTGAATTATTAAAAGTAGTTGTCTAAGGGTGAGGACTTGTGATATAGTTTATGATAATGGATAACTAAATAATGAGGGAGAGCAGGGAGAAAGACATTACAGCAGAATCCAAATGTTTTGATTAGTGATACATAGGTGACTTTCCCTCCCTTTCTTGTGCTTTGAGAGGAAAACGCACTGTTGAGAAACTATTTTATAAAATACGCAGTGCACTATTTGCCCTGCCATTTGCCACAATAGTTACATAATTTTAATAATAAAAATACTAAATGTGGAACCAGTAGCCTTGCTGTTTTAAGAATCTGGGAAGGAGGAGAAAGGTACATAGGAGCTTTACTGGGTGTTAGCACAGTACAGCGCTTTGAGGCTTAGAGCCTCTCAGGAATCAAGTGTGACTGCAGACATGACTTTTTTTGTCCTTGCTATTCTAGCTGGTTTAAGAAATCCTTATACTCCAAAATCCAGACTTCCTAAAGAAAAATTAATATCTACATAGACTCTTCACTGGTAAAGGAACTGTTACAGATTTTTAGGATTTTTTTTTCTTTTTAACTTTTATTTAATGAATATAAATTTCCAAAGTACAGAATATGGATCACAATGGCTTCCCCCCCATAACGTCCCTCCCACCCGCAACCCGCACCCTTCCCACTCCCTCTCCCCTTCCATTCACATCAAGATTCACCTTCTATTCTCTTTATATACAGAAGATCAGCTCAGCACACATTAAGTAAAGATTTCAACAGTTTGCTCCCACACAGAAACACAAAGTGTAAAATACTGTTTGAGTACTAGTTATAGCATTAAATCTCAATGCACAGCACACTAAGGACAAAGATCCCACATGAGAAGTAAGTGCACAGTGACTCCTGTTGTTGACTTAACAAATTGACACTCTTGTTTATGGCCTCAGTAATCACCCTAGGCTCCTGTCATGAGCCGCCAAGGCCATGGAAGCCCCCTGAGTTCACCAACTCTGATCATTTTTAGACAAGGCCATGGTCAAAGTGGAAGTTCTCTCCTCCCTTCAGAGAAAGGTATCTCCTTCTTTGACGACCCATTCTCTCCACTGGGATCTCACTCGTGGAGATCCTCCATTTAGGTTTTTTTCTTTTCCCCCAGAGTGTCTTGGTTTTCCATGCCTGAAATACTCTCATGGGCATTTCAGCCAGATCCGAATGCCTTAAGGGCTGATTATGAGGCCAGAGTGCTGTTAGGACATTTGCCATTCTATAGGTCTGCTGTGCATCTCACTTCCCATGTTGGATCATTCTCTCCCTTATTGATTCTGTCAGCTAGTATTTGCAGACACTATTCTTGTTTATGTGGTCCCTTTGGTTCTTAGTCCTATCATTATGATCAATTGTGAACAGAAATTGATCACTGGGACTAGTGAGATGGCATTGGTACATGCCACCTCAATGGGATTGAATTCGAATCCCCTGGTATGTTTCCAATAAAATTCTCGCCAATAGAATGCAACAACACATCAGAAAGATCATCCACCCAGACCAAGTGGGATTTATCCCTGGTATGCAGGGATGGTTTAATGTGCGCAAAACAATCAATGTGATACACCACATTAACAGACTGCAGAAGAAAAACCATATGATTATCTCAATAGATGCCGAGAAAGCATTTGATAAAATACAACACCCTTTCATAATGAAAACTCTAAGCAAACTGGGTTTGGAAGGAACATTCTTCAATACAATCAAAGCAAACTATGAAAAACCCACAGCCAACATCCTATTGAATGGGGAAAAGTTGGAAGCATTTCCACTGAGATCTGGAACCAGACAGGGATGCCCACTCTCACCACTGCTATTCAATATAGTTCTGGAGGTTCTAGCCAGAGCTATTAGGCAAGAAAAAGAAATTAAAGGGATACAAATTGGGAAGGAAGAACTCAAACTATCCCTCTTTGCAGATGATATGATTCTTTATTTAGGAGATCCAAAGAACTCTACTAAGAGACTATTGGAACTCATAGAAGAGTTTGGCAAAGTAGCAGGGTATAAAATCAATGCACAAAAATCAACAGCCTTTGTATACACAGACAATGCCACGGCTGAGGAAGAACTTCTAAGATCAATCCCATTCACAATAGCTACAAAAACAATCAAATACCTTGGAATAAACTTAACTAAGGACATTAAAGATCTCTACGATGAAAATTACAAAACCTTAAAGAAATAGAAGAGGATACCAAGAAATGGAAAAATCTTCCATGCTCATGGATTGGAAGAATCAATATCATCAAAATGTCCATTCTCCCTAAAGCAATTTATAGATTCAATGCAATACCAATCAAGATACCGAAGACCTCCTTCTCAGATCTAGAAAAAATGATGCTGAAATTCATATTGAGACACAGGAGACCTCGAATAGCTAAAGCAATCTTGTACAACAAAAACAAAGCTGGAGTCATCACAATACCAGATTTCAGGACATACTACAGGGCAGTTGTAATCAAAACAGCATGGTACTGGTACAGAAACAGATGGATAGACCAATGGAACAGAATAGAAACACCAGAAATCAATCCAAACATCTACAGCCAACTCATATTTGATCAAGGGTCCAAAACCAATCCCTGGAGTAAGGACAGTCTATTCAATAAATGGTGCTGGGAAAATTGGATTTCCACGTGCAGAATCATGAAGCAAGACCCCTACCTTTCACCTTACACAAAAATCCACTCAACATGGATTAAAGACTTAAATCTACGACCTGACACCATCAAATTATTAGAGAGCATTGGAAAAACCCTGCAAGATATAGGTACCGGCAATGACTTCTTGGAAAACACCCCAGAAGCACAGGCAGTCAAAGCCAAAATTAACATTTGGGATTGCATCAAATTGAGAAGTTTCTTTACTGCAAAAGAAACAGTCAGGAAAGTGAAGAGACAACCGACAGAATGGGAAAATATATTTGCAAACTATGCAACTGATAAAGCATTAATAACCAGAATCTACAAAGAAATCAAGAAACTCCACAAGATCAAAACAAACAACCCACTTAAGAGATGGGCCAAGGACCTCAATAGACATTTTTCAAAAGAGGAAATCCAAATGGCCAACAGACACATGAAAAAATGTTCAAGATCACTAGCAATCAGGGAAATGCAAATCAAAACCACAATGAGGTTTCACCTCACCCCTGTTAGAATGGCTCGCATTCAGAAATCTACCAACAATAGATTTTTAGGATCTTAACAAAGAAGGAAAAAGAAACATGGCAGCCATTGTCTACAGGTGCTGAAAGTTATTTAAAGAATGTGTCCCTTAACTTTATAACCACTGTCTCTGAGCTTGTCTGTTTAAAGTGAAAGCAGTAATGATTTAGTGTTTCATTTCTTCCCGTTTCAGACATGGAAATGAAACTTCAACTACATGTTTTTTCTACAGAGGAATCCCTTTTCATCCAGGTGGCAGTTTTTAGAATCACTAGTTTTTGAACCTCTCTTTGATGATAAAAGTATCTCTTATGTTGTCATGTAAAAAATTTACTTGATTTTTCTGTTTTTGAAACTTAAAGCTAGAAACTTTGTGAAACAGTCCCTAAATACTACAGTTGACTTACTATTTTAATGTAAATATAAGTCATTAGTTTCTGGTACTGAGCTTTGGTGAGATGTGACTAATGATGCTATAGTGGAATTTCTTCTAAGTCTAGAACTACATACTCTAAGATTCTGTTTTATGAAAATATTACTTGTCCATCAGTTGATGGGGTGGGCAGTGGAGTTATTAAACACTTTTTGGCTATTGTAAATAGTACCATAAAAATCACTGTACAAGTTTTTGTGTGAATGCAAACTTTAAAGTTCTGTTTGCTATACCTATTCCTAGGAGTGAAATTGCTGCATCCTAGGATAACTTGTACTCAGGAACTGCCGAACAGTTTAACTTTTTTCAGGAACTGCCAAAGTAGCTGCTCCCTATACAAACAACTGTGTAGGGTTCCAGTTTCTAACCTCATCTACGCTTACTGACTTAAAAACAAAAATTCCCACATATATTTCAAAGGCAGAGGGAGACATCTGTCTGTTGGTTCATTCCTCAAGTGTCCAGGGCGCACAGGACAGTGTCAGTCCAAAGCTGGGAGGCTGGAACTTAGTTCTGATCTCCCAGATGGGTGGCAAGGATCTTGGTACTTGAGCCATCTCCTGCATGTGTCCCAGGGAAACTGGGATTTGGAAGTGGAACTGGTATTCAAATCCAGGTACTCCAATACAGGAGGAGAGTTTAAAAACTGCTGTGCCAAATGCCTGCCCTAAATCTTACATTTTTTTTTTTTTGACAAGATGATAAGGATGCTACTTGTTCTGCAACTCTGAGTAGTAATTTTTAAATGACTATTTCCTCTGTGGGTGTATTGACTTCTATAAATGACTTCATTTGAGTTCAGCTTACAGGTATAGCTCAAATTTTTTTAAAAACATTTATTTATTTACTAGGTAGCACTACAGAGAAGTAGAGGCAGAGAAAAAGAGAGGTCTTCCATCTGTTGGTTCACTCTCCAGATGGCTGCAACAGCTGGATCGGAGCCAGGAGTTTCCCCCGGGTCTCCCACGCAGGTTCAGGGGCTCAAGGGCTTGGTCCATCCTCCACTGCTTTCCCAGGCCATAGCAGAGAGCTGGGTGGGAAGTATAGCAACCGGTCTTGAACCAGCACCCCTATGGGATGCCGGCGCTCCAGGCCAGGGTGTTAACCTGCTGAGCCACAGCGCCGGGCCCTGAACTGGTGGTTTTGAACTTTATATTATATCATCTTGACAAGAAGACTTAGTTTATGTGTTAAGTCTATACCTGATTTTTTTTGTTTTAATCAACCTGAGACAACCTAGTGGAGATTTGTAAATGAAAGGTTGGACTGATGTTCTGTGACTGATCCATGTGGTACAGATTTGTTTTAAATCTATTTCCAAATTAAAAATAAAAGTGGATAAATTAAAAGTTACTTAGGATTTACAGGCTCCTAAAATCTCCTACAACCCTGTGTTCCTACCTCTCCTTCCCCCTACTTTTGTTGAGCATACTCTAGTTTGTAAAAGCTGTGCTAGACTTACTTTACTGTCAGATATGTTAGAATCTGTAATAAATAGGAACTTAGATTATGTATTTTGGGTCTACAAGATGATGCTTATACTTTTATTCTTTTTGTCACTTTATCAGATATTTAGAAAATAAGGGATTAGGTTTAATTTTGTGGTAGGCGATGTAGTACTTACCTCTTGCATTACATTGTACTATGTAATAGCATATGGCTTCACATTCCCTTTTAAAAAGTATGTATGTGAACAATAAAGTGACAAGACAGTTAAAGACGAGATGTCCTACATATGTTAACGCACTCCCCAAATGCTCAGAATAGCTAGGACTAGACTGGGCCAAAGGTGGTAGCCAGGAGTTCAATCCAGTTCTCCTGTGTAGGTGGCAGGGATCCAGCTACTGAGCCATCACCTACCTCCCAGGGTCTGCATTGGCAGGAGAATGGAGTTGGGAACTAGAGCCCTAGGTATCAAACCCAGGTACTCCTATATGACACTGGTGTATTAACCACTAGACCAAATGACCATCCCTGTTAACTTTTTTTTTTTTTTTGACTGGCAGAGTGGACAGTGAGAGAGAGAGAGAGAAAGGTCTTCCTTTTCCGTTGGTTCACCCTCCAATGGCCGCTGTGGCCAGTGCACCGCGCTGATCCGAAGCCAGGAGCCAGGTGCTTCTCCTAGTCTCCCATGTGGGTGCAGGGCCCAAGGACTTGGGCCATCCTCCACTGCACTCCCGGGCCACAGCAGAGAGCTGGCCTGGAAGAGGGGCAACCGAGACAGAATCCGGCACCCCGACCGGGACTAGAACCCGGTGTGCTGGCGCCACAGGCGGAGGATTAGCCTATTGAGCCGTGGCGCCGGCCCCTGTAACTTATTTCTAAACTGTTCTGTTTTTTTCCTATTTGAGAGGCAGAGTGGCAGAGACAGCTTCCATCTGCTCATTCATTTCCCAGATGTCCACCATGGCTAAGGCTCAGCCAGGATGAAACAGAGCTGGGAACTTACTCTACAGAATATCTCCCACATGAATGGCAGAAACCTAGTTGTTTGAGCCTCTGCTTCCCATGTTTGCATTAGCAGGAACCTGGAGTCATCAGGAGATGGTTATCAGACCTAGCCACTCTGATATTAGGTGCCAGCATCATTTTTTTTTTTTTATTTAAAGATTTGTTTATTTTTTGAAAAGCACAGTTACAGAGAGAGAGATCGATCTTTTATCTGCTGGTTCACTCCCCAGATGGCTGCAACAGGCAGCACTGAGCCAGTGAAACCCAAGAGCTTCATCCAGGTCTCTCACATGGGTAGCAGAGGCCCAAACACTTGGGCCGTCTTCTGCTGCTTTTCCCAGACCATTAGCAGGGAGCTGGATTATAAGTGGAACAGCCAGGACATGAACCAGCAACCATATGGGGTGCCCTTGTTAAAGACAGTGGCTTTTACCTGCTATGGCACAATGCCAGGCCCTCAGGATGCCAGCATCTTAACCACTCAGCAAAACACTTGCTCCATTAACTATTGGAATACTATTTCTAGAAATTGAAATTTAACACTTTTTTTCTTTTTGAGGCATGACTGAAATAAAATTCACATTTCATATGTGAGATCAGTTAAATGTATGCAGTAGCACATCTTTGTCGACAAGCATAATATACAATTTTTCTGTACCTCAGAAAGTTCTCTCATTACCTTTTATAGGCAATGTTTTCTCCTTAAACTGGCTTTTGACTGGTTAGTCACTTTACTTTGGCCTGTTCTAGCAATTCCTATGAATAGAATGTAGAATATATAGTCTGTTGGCTGACAGGGTTTCCCATGGTATAATGACAGATCCATCCATTTTTAGGGCATGTAACTAGTTTTTCCCTTTTATCACTGAGTAGTATTCCATTATATAAGTAAATAATGGTTTGTTTATAAGTCATCTGGTAGATGAAAATTAAGGTTGTTTCCAGCTTTTGATGATTATGAATAAAACTGCTTTGAACATTTGAGTACAAGTCTTTGTGTGGACATCCATTTTCATTTCTCTTAGGTAAATACCTAGGAGTGGGATTCCTGGGTCTTCTAGTGATGGCTTAACTTTGAGAAGCTGCCAAACTGTTTTCCAAAGTGGCTGTGCTGTTTTTATATTTCCTTGAAGGGATATGTGATTTTTCCAGTAGCTTCACATCATCTATCTACACTTTGAAATTAGTCCTTAATTTGAGTCATTCTAGTGGTTGCATGGTGATACCTAGTTGTGGTTGTGTATTTATGTATTCTTATTGGTCAAGGGTGCCCACTATTTTGTCATGTGTTTCTTTACCATTCTTGGATGTCATTGGTAATGTGTATATTCAAATTTTTCCATTTAAAAGTTTGTGTTTTTTGATTTAGGCTTGTAGGGATTCTTCATATTTTACAGACGAATCCTTCATCAGCATATTGCCAATGTTTTCTCAGTCTTTGGCTTACTTTTTATCTGAAGATAATTATATGTGCATTTGTGGAAAATAATACAAAGAGATCTGTATACCCTTTACCTAGTTTTCCCCAAAGGTTGTATCTTGCAAAATTGTGCTACATAATGGCTCAGATGTTGACAGTGCACTAAACGCCTGCCCCTTTGTTGAAAAGACTATCCATCCCACATTTAAAAAACAAAGATTTGTTTGAGAGAGAGAGCACGCAGGAGCGCTCCTTTCCATCTGTTAGTGCACTCCCCCAAAAGCCACAACAGCCAGAGGTGGTGGGGCAGGCTGAAGCCAGGAGGCAGGAACTTCGTCCATGACTTCCATGTGGGTTGGGACTCAAGTACTTGAGCCATCGTCCACTGCTTCCACAGCTTCTTGACCTTAGCAGGGAGATAAATTGGAAGTGGAGTAGCTTGGACTTGAGTCAGTGCGCCAGTGTGGGATGCAGGCATCTCAGTTGGTGGTTTAACTTGCTTGGCCTGCCTCAGTGCCTGCTCCTGTCCTTCCTATATTGTTATTTTTGTTACCTTTGTGAAAAATCAGTTGCCCAGAAAGTTCAGTGTGAACATTCAGTGGGTGCTTCCTCTGAAGGAAACAGTTACTACAGTTAGTGCGAGGGTTTTGAATTAAAGTAGTTGAAAGGCCGGAAGCTATACTGCAGATTGTGACCAACTTGGGATTTGCCATTTGTATAAATTGGATTCATGACAAAATTGAAAAAGGAAAAATTCCACTTAAGGTGTTTCAGCCTTCACCCAAAGATCATGAAAAACATAGTGAGGATCCACAGTGCCCTCATAAAGTACATATTGTTAACAGAATAAAAAGTGGAAAAGATGCAGTAAAGATACTTGGATTAGAAAAGAGCATTCACCCTCAGGTTCACCATAATATCCCTTCAGTAAATGCAGAACTGAAAGTAGTTGAATGCAAGAACTTTCAGCAGAGGATGGCCTAGAATATGCTCGAGCACTGGAGAAGCAGTAGTGCAGTAGCATCTGGACCCTGTGGAGCAGCAGGTAGTTAAGTCCTAAAGGCAGAGCAGTTTCTGGTTAAAATATAAATCCGTAACTAGTCTCCCTGCTTCCTGACTAAGCAGGATTCAGTCTTGCTACTCATACAATAGGTAGCCTCAAATTTGAAATTTGAGTATATTATCAGGATTAAGAGCTCTGGCTATGTAATCAGAATTATTGGTTTCAAATCCCACGTCTGTCTTGTGTTCCTGGGCAAACTGTGTTTAAAAAGAATACTCAGAGGGCTGGCGCCACGGCACACTAGGCTAATCCTCCACCTACGGTGCCAGCACCCCGGGTTCTAGTCCTGGTCGGGGCGCCAGATCCTGTTCCGGTTGCTCCTCTTCCAGTCCAGCTCTCTGCTGTGGCCTGGGACTGCAGTGGAGGATGGCCCAAGTCTTTGGGCCCTGCACCCACATGGGAGACTAGGAGAAGCACCTGGCTCCTGGCTTCGGATCAGCGCCCTGCGCTGGCCATAGCGGCCATTGGAGGGCGAACCAACGGAAAAGGAAGCCTTTCTCTCAGTCTCTCTCACTGTCCACTCTGCCTGTCAAAAAAAAAAAAAAAAAAAAAATACTGGAGCCAGCACTGTGGCGCGGCTGGTTAACGCCCTGATCTGAAGCATCCGCATCTCATATGGGCACTGGTTTGAGCCCTGCCTGCTTCACTTCCGATCCAGCTCTCTGCTATGGCCTGGGAAAGCAGTAGAAGATGGCCCAAGTCCTTGGGCCCCTGTACTTGTAAGGGACCCAGAAGAGGCTCCTGGCTTCTGATTGGCTCAGCTCCAGCCCTTGAGGCAAATTGGGGAGTGAACCATCTGATGGAAGGTCTCGCTCTTGCCCTCTCGCCCCCTCTCTTGCCTCGCTTCTCTTTGTAACCCTGCCTTTCAAATAAATAAATCTTAAAAAAAAAAAAAAAAAAAAAAAAAAAAAAACCTCAGGCTGGCGCCGCGCCTCACTAGGCTAATCCTTCCCCTTGCGGCGCCGGCACACCGGGTTCTAGTCCCGGTTGGGGTGCCGGATTCTTTCCCGGTTGCCCCTCTTCCAGGCCAGCTCTCTGCTGTGGCCAGGGAGTGCAGTGGAGGATGGCCCAAGTGCTTGGGCCCTGCACCGCATGGGAAACCAGGATAAGTACCTGGCTCTTGCCTTCGGATCAGCGCGGTGCGCTGGCTGCGGCGGCCATTGGAGGGTGAACCAACAGCAAAGGAAGACCTTTCTCTGTCTCTCTCTCTCTCACTGTCCACTCTGCCTGTCAAAAAATAAAAAAAATTTTAAAAAACATACTCAAATGTGGCACACAATTATCTGGAAGTACTAAAAACATTCCCTTGCTTTCTGATTGCCTACAGCTCATTAAGATACCAATACTGCACAAGGACTTCTTAGGTGGCTTAGATATCAGAAACTGTTTTGTTGACTTTATGTTTTTGTGCTTGCTTTGTCTAATAAGCAACCCTCCCTTTGCCTCTGTAACTTCTGCTCTTCCTTTAGTCCTTAGCTCTAGGTTTCTCTTCTGCTAAGAACCCTCTAACTTTCCCATTTGGTATTCTACAGCCATTCCGTGTTAAACTGTCTAAAGTATAGGAAAAATGGAATTTATGTCAGTTTTGGCCAGCTATTTATAAAAGCATTGAATTGCTTCACTTTGTGCTGCTTAGCATTTTGCAGTTCCTGGTTTACTGGTTTGCTGTTTATCTCCCCTGCTAAGCTCCTGGAGGATAAATCCTATATCCTCAATGTTTTGTTTTATAATTTTTGAATTACGTAGTTAGAAGTTACTTATATCTCATTAGAAACTGTCTTTACTGAAGTAAAGCATCTTTATAAGTCAGCCATCTGTGGAGTCATTTACATGAGCTCTTTGTTTTCTTATTGTGCCCTTGATTCATTGTGTAGCTCAGACTGACCTTTGTTGTCTATAGGTTTTGATTGGAAATAGCTTTGTTTACCCTCAAGTAATATTAGGGCAGAGGAGGGCATTTTAGAATGGAATCAAATTTAAAGCAGAAATATGAAAGATTAAGAGCACATTTGGTTCTGAGTTTTTGGTTTTAGGAGTTTTATTCAGTGAACTATTCCTATTAATTCAGACTTGACTGCATAGTCAAACTTTTCCCAAGGCATTTAGTCTTCTCGTTGGTAAAATGAGATAATACAGTAGGTGTTCTCTGAAGTTCTTTCTCACTGTACAGTTTCTGTAGTTAGAAGTAAAACAGTGGACAAGGGTCTAATATTTAGGTGTGTTATTGATATAGAAGAAATAAAACTTGTTTTAGCCAGTGCCGTGGCTCACTAGGCTAATCCTCCACCTGCGGCGCTGGTACCCCGGGTTCTAGTCCCGGTCAGGGTGCTGGATTCTATCCTGGTTGCTCCTCTTCCAGACCAGGTCTCTGCTGTGGCTCGGGAATGCAGTGGAGGATGGCCCAAGTGCTTGGGCCCTGAACCTGCATGGAAGACCAGGAGGAAGTGCCTGGCTCCTGGCTTCGGATCAGCACTGCGCGCTGGCCTGAATGCACTGGCCAAAGCGGCCACTTTGGGGGTGAACCAACAGAAAAAGGAAGACCTTTCTCTCAGTCTCTCTCTCTCACTGTCTAACTCTGCCTGTCAAAAAAAAAACAAATAAAAATAAAACTTGTTTTATCTTTTACATTCTATCAATAATTCCAGTCAGATACACAGTGTGCTGCTAATGCCTGGAAAGGGTTAAAATGGTAAAAATTTCTGTGTAATTCTATGTGGTAGATTATTTTATTCTTGAGTAATATGTGGGTCTTTGTTTTCATTTAAGTGCCAAGGATGACATTGATCTTGATGCCTTGGCTGCAGAAATAGAAGGAGCTGGTGCTGCCAAGGACCAGGAACCTCAAAAATCAAAGGGGAAAAAGAAAAAGGAGAAAAAAAAGCAGGACTTTGAGTAAGTGTGTTTTAATATATCTGACTTTTATTAGTTTGGGCACTGGATTCACCTAGTCAACTATTACAGTGGTTCAAAATATATTTTAATCCTTTTCTAGTGAAGATGATATCCTGAAAGAACTGGAAGAATTATCCTTGGAAGCTCAAGGCATCAAAGCTGACAGAGAAACTGCTGCAGTGAAGGTGAAAGACAGATTGTTGTTACACATTCATATTTGATAATCTATTCATGCTTCTGGGAACTGGTCTAGAGAGTTGTATTTAGAAACTTTTGAGCAATGTACACAATGTCAAAGTCTGTATAAAATCTGATGCCAGATTAGGAAAAATAGTGTATTTTAAAATCTTTCACAGATAATAAAGATGCTGTGTACAGGAATCTAAAGGTATCCCATGGTATGTTGCCTGTTCATAAAATTGGTATATCTGAAAAAACATCTCTCATCTTTATCTCTAATTCTGTGTATTCTGTTTCACCTGTTGAATTTGGATAAGCCTCAAAATAATGGGAAAGTGATAGATAAGTTTTCCATTCTTCTGTTATGCTTCGTATGTCCTTTGAAGAAATTAGTAAATAGACTCATCAGTGTTTCATAGAGCCTGAATTCTGAAGTGTATAATGCCTTGAATATGAAATGCTTTCAAGGCTTATGGTAGCCACTGGTGCTTGGATGAGTTTTCTGTTCTTATTTAAAAATCCTTATTACAAAATTTTTTTGAGATGTTTTTAAAATGTTTAGGTGTTTTTAATGTTTAAGATGTTTTTAATGAAGCACATGACTGAGGGGCCTCAATTGTTGTTTTTAAAATTATTTATTTGAGAGGCAGACAGCACACACATTCCTATCCACTGGTTCACTCCCCAGATACCCTTAATTGCTGGTAGGGGTGAAGCTGGGAACTGGGAACTCACTCCAGGTCTCCCATATAGGTGGCAGGAAGCCAGTTACTTGAGCCATCATGTCTGCCTTCTAGGGTTGTGTTAGCAGGACGCTGGAGTTGGGAGGTAGAAATGGAAATTGAACCCATGTGGCATGTGGACATCTTAACTGGTGTCTTAATCCCTAGCCTAAATACCTGCCCTTCGGTTATTTTTAAGGAATGAAATCCAGTTGTTAATGTTCTAATAGTGGACATTTTTTTAGCCAACAGAAAACAATGAAGATGAGTCCACTTCAAAACAAGATAAAAAAAAGAAAGGACAGAAGGGCAAAAAACAAAGTTTTGATGATAATGATAGTGAAGGATCAGAAGATAAAGATTCAAAATCTAAAAAGACTGCAAAAGCAAAAGTGGAAATGTACTCTGGGAGTGATGATGATGATGATTTTAATAAACTTTCCAAAAAACCTAAAGGGAAAGCTCAAAAGTCAAATAAGAAGTGGGATGGGTCAGAAGAGGATGAGGATAACAGTAAAAGGATTAAACAGCGTTCCAGGGTGAATTCTTCAGGTGAAAGTGCCGATGAATCAGATGAATTCTTGCAGTCTAAAAAAGGACAGAAGAAAAACCAAAAGAACAAGCCGGGTCCTAATATAGAGAGTGGGAATGAAGATGACGATTCCTCCTTCAAAATTAAGACAGTGGCTCAAAAGAAGGCAGAAAAGAAAGAGCGTGAGAGGAAAAAACGAGATGAAGAGAAAGCGAAACTGCGGAAGCTGAAAGAGAAAGAAGAGTTAGAATCAGGTAAAAAAGATCAAAGCAAACAAAAAGAATCTCAGAAGAAATCTGAAGAGGAAGCTGTAAAATCCAAAGTGGTCCTTGATGCTGGAGCAGCCCCTGCCTCTGAGGAGAGAGGAGAGACTCTGGCAGCTGCAGAAGGTTAGTGATGCAGAGGAAGGAGCCGAGGCTTCTGACTGATACCTGAGTGGTGACCTTGTGCCCCCTTGTTGTTTGTCCTTGGCTACAGAAATACTTGAATGTAGGAAATGTTTTAAAAAATACATAGAAGTACTCTTTGACTTGATTTTCATGGTTAAACATTTATATGCATAGTATGAAACATCATTCAAGTGGCTTGGGTACAGGTTGGACGTTTTATGGAATTTCACTGCAAACTTTCTTTGCTGTCGATAGACTGGAAGTTGCCAAATGAAAAATTTATTCTTATGACTTGGTGTCAGATAGTATCATTGAATTCTTCTGCTTTTTTCTTTCTTCCTTCCTTTAAAGATTTATTCACTTGAAAGAGCTACTGCACAAGAAGGGGTGTGGGAGAGACAGATCTTTCATCCCCAAAAGGCTGTAACAGCTTGGTTCTGGACATGCTGAAGCCAGGAATATTATCCTAATGGGCCCTCCTCTGCTGTCTTCCTGTTTATACAAGTAGAGGCTGGAAGGGAAGCAGAGTAGCAGAGACTTGAACTTGCGCTCTGACACCAGCTTCCAGAGAAGCAGGAGATGGCCTAACCTGCCATGCCGCAACTCACTCCTCTTCCCTGTTCTCAAAAGGCCAGTTGAACCTGTGAGATCAACAAACTTAGGCTGAAATGAATTAGTCTTTAAAGCAACATAAGCCAAGTTTTTGTACCAGAGCCAATTAAGAAAAAGAAGCATTCTAGCTAATTTCCTTCCTTTCTTTAGAATGAAAATAGTTAAGGACTGTATCTGCATGTAAAGACTATACAGTGAGGGCCAACTCTGGGGGGTAGTGGGCTAAGCCTCTGCCAGTAGCACTGGCATCCCATACGGGTGCCAGTTCCTGTCCCAGCTTCTGCTCTTCCCATCCAGCTCTCTGCTTATGGCCTGGCAAAGCAGGGGAAGATGGTGGAGTGCTTGGGCCCCTGCACCCATATGGGAGACTCAGAGGAGGGTCTGGCTCCTGGCTTTGGCCCAGTTCCACCATTGTGGCCATTTGGAGAGTGAACTAGCAGATGGAAAATCTTTCTCTCTGTCTCTCCTTCCTCCTTCCTGTAGCTCTGCCTCTCAAATAAATAAAATATAGAAGAAAAAAAAAGACTGTACAACAGAACTTTAGAAAGCTTGTGGAAAATGGAATTAAAAGATACATTTATTTTGGTGCAAAATACTTTGTGAGATCTGTATATTATGGATCTTAAAGAAATGCATGGAAAATGCATTTTTTAAAAGGAACTTAGCCATTTTCCGTGAACTTTTTGAAAAAGTTGTATTCTTAAGCTTGAGAATTGTTTTTCTTTGGAAAGAAAACCTTTAATGGGAAAATTGGCCTCTTTCGCTCACTAGGATTTTTATTGTTCATCTTTGAATAGAAACCATGAAAGTAGCTTCATAATTTTTATTTTTTTAAATTTTTGTTCACTTATTAGAAAGGCAGGGAGAGTGCCTGCACTTGCTCCTATTCTCTGGTTCACTCCCAAATGCACCTAATGACCAAGTCTGGGCTAGGCTGAAGCCTGGACCTGGGAGCTCAATCCAAGTCTCCCACATGGATGACAGGAACCCAGTTACTTGATGTATGTTGTTACCTCCCAGGATCTGCCTTCGTTTAGCAAGCTGATGTTAGGAGTTGGGTGCTCCAGTATGGACTGCAGGGGTCCCAACTGTGTCTTAACCTCTGCACCAAATGCCTACTCTCTGCTTCATAACTTTGAATTCTTCAGAGTTCTTGAAGATTAGTTATATTTTTGTATTTTATCCTCCTAATATCCTCTTACTCTAGACATAATTCTCATCTCCATTTTACGGAAGTAAAAACTCATACAGAACTTAGATGGGAATTAGTTCATTCTGTTCATTGGAACTTCAGACAAGTATTTCACATGCCAGCCACTCTGTTCAGGTGCCAAAAATGAAGAGATCCCTGATGTAGCGTATTGCCCTCTCCCTGCTGATGGGCTCCTTCTACTTCGTGATGTTTGTCGGGAACCCTCAGACGAGCGCCATCAGGTGAGCTGCTCAGCAGCTTTGGGTACTTAGGTGCTCAGGACACCTTCATGCCTTGAGACCCTAGCCTGCTGCTAGCATCAGCCATAGCCCTTTATAGTCTTTGAGTTCTGGATGGTCTTTGCCCATCATGTCATAGGAAATAACCATTTTTTTTCTTAAACACTTCTCTTTTTTTTTGTTAGATGACAATGAAGGAGACAAAAAGAAAAAAGATAAGAAGAAAAAGAAAGGGGAAAAGGAAGAGAAAGAGAAAGAGAAGAAAAAAGGACCTAGCAAAGCCACTGTTAAAGCTATGCAAGAAGCTCTGGCTAAGCTTAAAGAAGAAGAAGAAAGACAGAAAAGAGAAGAGGAAGAACGGATAAAGCGGCTTGAAGAATTAGAAGCCAAGCGCAAAGAAGAGGTATGTTTTCATAAAGTTGCCAAATTGATACTGTGCTTAACTTAAAATCTCTTTTCTATAAAATACCTCTAACCTTCTGACTCTCAAAATTTCAGTTGTATGGGAATTCAGTTATATTGTTCTGATGTGAATAAGATTAAGAGGTATAGAAAATCTTATTTTTATTTCATGTACAGACAAGTTCTTTAAATAAAGACATTTATTTGAAAGTCAGAAGTTAGGGAGAGACAGATTTTCTTTTTAAGATTTATTTACTTATTTGAAAGAATTACAAAGAGAAGAAGAGTCAAAGAGATCTTCCATCTGCTGGTTCACTCTCCAGATGGCCGAATCAGCTAGGCATGGCCAGGCTGAAACCAGAAGCCAAGAGCTTCATCCAGGTTTCCTACATTAGTGCAGGGGCCCAGTGCTTGGGCCATCCTGCACTACTTTCCCAAGCACATTAATAGGGAGCTAGATCAAAAGTGGAGTGGCTAGGACTGGAACCAATACCAAAATGGGATGCTGGTGTTGCAGGCAGCAGCCCAACCCGCTGTGCCAGAATGCCGGCCCAGAGAGAGGGAGATTTTCCATCCACTAGTTTACTCCCCAAAGTGGCCACAGTGACTGGGGCTGAGCCAGGCTGAAGCTAGGAGTTTAATCTGGGACTCCTATGGGTGAACAGTGGTCCAACCACTTGAGCCATCTTCTGCTTTTCCCAGGCACGTTAGCAAGGAGCTGGGTTGGAAGTGAAGCAGTCAGGACATGAACCTATAGGATGCTGGCATCGCAGGTGGAGGCTTAACTCGCTGTGCCACAATGCCACCCCTATAACGTTAATAATCGTGTACAACATTGAAATATTTTCGGCTGGCACCACGGCTCAATAGGCTAATCCTCCGGCACACCAGGTTCTAATCCCAGTCGGGGCACCAGATTCTGTCCCGGTCGCTCCTCTTCCTGTCCAGCTCTCTGCTGTGGCCCGGGAGTGCAGTGGAGGATGGCCCAAGTCCTTGGGCCCTGTACCCACATGGGAGACCAGGAGAAGCACCTGGCTCCTGGCTTCAGATCAGCGCGGTGCGCCAGCCGCGGCAGCCATTGGAGGGTGAACCAACGGAAAAGGAAGACCTTTCTCTCTGTCTCTCTCTCTCTCACTGTCCACTCTGCCTGTCAAAAAAATAAAAAAAATTTTTTTTTATTTGAAATCTACTTTTTATCTCAAGAGCTTTGATTGATGCTTGAGTTGCTTATATATTTCATTAATAGAATTTCTTGAATGTACTCATTTATAGGAACGATTGGAACAAGAAAAAAGAGAAAGGAAAAAGCAAAAAGAAAAAGAAAGAAAAGAACGCTTGAAAAAAGAAGGGAAACTTTTAACTAAATCCCAGAGAGAAGCTAGAGCCAGAGCTGAAGCTACCCTTAAACTCCTGCAAGCTCAGGGTAAGTGGTGCTCTTAGGGAACTGTACGGTGTGGGAGCTTCTCTGTTACATTTCTGCAGTGTTCAGAAGAAGACTTGAACTGAATTAGAAGGAGAATTCCTGTGAAAATGTCCAATAAAAGGAAGGAAGAGATGATTAATTTTATTGTTTAAGAAGATAATTTCTATTCTAGGACAAAAATTTTGTGTGAATGATAATATGTCTTCTGTAACTTTTTTCTTTTGGAACAAAAATGGAAATAATAATAAAATGAGTATTGAGGTACCCAGTTTCAACAGCATCTACATTTGTCATTTTTTGGTTTCCCCTGCCCACTTTTTTTTTCCTCTCAGGAAAAAAGGTAATCCTAGATGGCATACTGTCTTTTTTTTTTTTTTTTGGCCCCCAAGTACTACAGTGTGTATCTATCAGATAAAGATGTTTTGTTTTTTATTGTAAGTATAATACATATCACATTTTTTAAGATTAGTCTTTTGTTATCATCTGACCTCTCTCTCTCTCTCCAATATTTTAGTGTCTTACAGCTGGTTAGTTCAGGTCAGGATCTGCACGAGATCCACACCTTGCATTTGGTTGATATGTTTCTCCCTCACAAACAATTTTTCTTCCTATAGCCCCCATTTTTTGGATGACATTTATTTATTGACAGTATTAGATACTTGGCTAGAATTTCTCATATTCGGAATTTGTTTAATTGCATTATTTTGTGCTGTTGAATCTAGTGATTACACAAGCACTTATCTATCCCTTAAAAAAATTTTTTGATTTATTTATTTGAAAGGCAGAAAGGGAGGGAGGGAGGGAAGGAGGGAGAGGAGAGAGATTGATTGATTGATTGAGATTCCATCCACTGGTTTACTTCCCATACGGCCACAGCAGCTGGAGCTGAGCTGATCCAAAGCCAGGAACCTGACACTTCCAGATCACCGAAGTGGGTACAGGGGCCCAAGGATTTGGGCCATCTTCTACTGTTTTCCCTGCCTTAGCAGAGAGCTGGATCTAAAATGGAGCAACCAGGACTCAAACCGCCACCCATATGGGATGCTGGCACTGCAGGCAGTAGCTTTACCCACTATGCCACAGTGTCAGTCCCCCTTTTATGATTTAAATCTAGCAGCTTGACTACTTAATTTGCTGTCTCAGGCTGGAATCAACTATTTTGCCTAGGGAGCCTTGATTGATTTTTGTGGTACATGGTGTTTTGAGACCATAATCTGGGCATACAATTAATTGCTTTTGATGGGATCTGATAATTTAAAATGGTATTTTTGCTCTACTTGACCTCGATTAGTTTCCTGTCCCTGTAGTCTACAGATTTTGATATATTGTCATTTTGGTACTTAGGCTAATAATTATAGTAATGGCTATCATTTATTGTGTGCTTAGTGTATAACTTATGCTGTAATAAAACTTTGACATTGCTTATTTTTTCCTTATAAAAATCTTATACATATTTTTACTCCCACGATATAGAAGAGGAAATGGTGAATCAGACAAGTTAAATAGCTTGCCCAGCATCCAAGAGCTGAAGTTCAAACTGGTTTATCTGACTGACTCTTTATTATATGTTGTTAGGGCACTTCAAAAACTTCTGGAAAATAGAAATGAAAGAAGTTTATTTTTGTTGGAAATTTTTAAATGGATACGAGGCGTCTTTGAAAACCATATTAAAATGTATATTATGAAGAAATGATGCACAGGTTTCAAAATTTTCTGCAACAAAGTAAACTTAGCTTTAATTTCATTTTCCATGACCTTTTTGAAGTCCTCGCAGTTATGTTTGGCTAGGAGCAGTAAATGCAGAGAAACATAGTACTCAGATTTCAGAAAATTTTATTTGAAAGTTGAGAGATTTGAAAGTTGGAGAGAGATACTCTGTCTGCTCACTCACTCCTCAGATACCAACAATGGCCGGAACTAAGCTAGGCTGAAACCTGGAGCTGGGAACTCAGTCTATGTCTCACGCTAAGTGGGTAGCAGGTACCCAACTAATTGAGGACCACCTGCTACCTCCTAGGACACATGTTAGCAGGAAGCAAAAATAGGGGGCAGAGCTTCGTATTGGACCCAGGCACTCCAATGTAGGAAGCTGGCTTCCCAACTGGCACAGTAACTGCTAAACCAAATGCCCAACCTGAAAGTTTTATTCTTGTATAAGATTTGTTATAATTTAGGTAATATTTTGGGTGTTCACCAAAAACCTAGATGTTAAAAGCTTGGTCTCCAGAGTGTTAGTTTATTGGATTAAGGGTAGAATTTGATCCTGTTATGGTATCTGAAGATGGAGTTTTGATATGATTGGATTGGGTTGTATTGGTTGTTAAGGTAGAAGTCTTTAGGATCCAGTCATGGTAACAAGATTATGAAGAGTGGGTGCTGCTCCCTGCTTACCTCAGCTTCCTGGCTCACCACGTGATCCTTCCTCTGCATGCTCTCTGTGATCCATTGCCATCATCAGACTGACAGTGATGGGGTTGTTCGATCTTGGACTGTGAACCCCTAGAACTATGAAGTGAAAACAATACATTTGTGAATGTCATTTTACTGTATTTTTTGAAGACCAAAATCTCTTGATAGAGATCAGCACACATTACTCGGAAATGTGCCGCAGATTTTCTGGTGCTATTTATTTGCCTATAGGCAAAATATCTTGTCATCAGTCCTTAAATTTGAGCATTCAGACAAAACAGTTGGTTTGATCATTATTTAATCATTATTATGGCTGGTACTTACATACATGATGACGAATTTTATTACTGAGGAAGTTTCTTCTTGGTATTCCTGTGAGATTTCTGGAAATGCCTAACTCTGGAAGATAAAGGATTGGTTAGTGGTAGCACTTACCACCAGCCTTTCTAATGAGGTTCTGATTTGGCTTTTTTTTTTTTTTTGACAGGCAGATTTAATTTTGTGTTCTGTATCAGTCATTTATATCCCCAAATTTATGGAATTTGTACTGTTAATGCAGGAGGTCTTTTGGGGATGGGAAGAATTTTAAAAATTTCCTTTTCAGCTGTTAAATTTTTAAATTCTTTTGATCATTTTTGAATACATTGTTGGATAAACATAACATTAGAGTGGTGCAAACTCATTGTGTTACTTCACTTTGGCCATAGGAACCAAGGGAAGAGGTCTCTGTTATCTTAAAAAGTTTGAGGTGACTCCCTGTTAGTTATTTTGCCCCCCTCCCCTTTTTTTGATGGTTTAGCCAAATGATGGCTCTACTTGTGTAGAATTTTGCCACAACTTATCGCATAAAACGGAGAATCTCACCTTTTTGGCAGAGAAACTAAAAAGGAGTTCTTGGGATGCAGAGTGTGCAGGGATTTTGGAGAGATCCAAAAGAAAGTCTTGTTTTGTGAAGTAACATGTATCTCAGGCTCACCATGGAAGTATAGTAAAAGCTTCTAGAACTGAACTATGATACAAACTAGTGATCAGGACCCTGACTTCTTAGTGGCTCAATGCCAGGTAAAATATCGATTCCCAGTATACTGTTTTAAGATCAGGTATGAATAAGCTGAAAAATCAGTTTATAAGTTAAAGTGGAATACTAACCTGAAAGAAAATGCAGGAAATGAGGAAAAGAGGAACAGAAAATGGAATAACTAGATAAACCAAATAATAAAGTAGTAGGCCCATCTCTCACATATTATGATGGAATTGCAGTGCCGGCATTCCATATGGGTGCCGGTTCAAGTCCTGGCCTTTTCAACTTACGATCCAGCTCTTGGCTATGGCTTGGGAAAGCAGTGGAAGATGGCTCAAGTCCTTAGGCCCCTGCAGGTACGTGGGAGACCTTGAAGAAGCTCCAGGATCCTGGCTTCAGATCAGTCTAGCTCTGGTTGTTGTGGCCATTTGGGGAGTGGACTAGTGTATGGAAGACTTTTCTCTCCATCTCTGCCTCTTTAACTCCACTTTTCAAATCTTGAAAAAAAAATAAGATATATAAATTATAATAAAAATAAGGTTTTTTGGCCAGTGCCGTGGCTCACTTGGCTAATGTTCCGCCTGCGGCGCCAGCACCCCAGGTTCTAGTCTCGGTTGCTCCTCTTCCAGTCCAGCTCTGCTGTGGCCCGGGAGTTACAGTGGAGGATGGCTTAAGTGCTTGGGTCCCTGCACCCGCATGGGAGACCGGGAGGAAGTACCAGGCTCCTGGCTTCAGATTGGCGCAGCCCCGGCTGTAGAGGCCATTAAGGGAGTGAACCAACAGAAGGAAGACCTTTCTCTCTGTCTCTCTCACTGTCTGTAACTCTCTCTGTCTCTCTCACTGTCTAACTGCCTGGCAAGAAATCAAAAATAAATAAATAGATTTTTTTCATTGATTACTCTTATATTTTAGGGTATAGCTTTCAGGTAAAGGAAGTGTTATCTTTTTTAAATAATGTATCAGGTGACATGCAAGTATAATAAGCCTGAGTTTTTCTATTTTTAATCCCACAGGTGTTGAAGTGCCGTCAAAAGACTCTTTGCCAAAGAAAAGGCCAATTTATGAAGATAAAAAGAAGAAAAAAATACCACAGCAGATGGAAAATAAAGAAGGTTTGTGTATAAAATAGCTTCTGATTTAGAAACTATTTTGTTTGCCTTTTCCGCATAACCTTCAAAACAGAATGTGTTTTAAAAAGGAAATAACTCAGAATGGCATTTTGAAACTTAGTTCTATACCTTGCTTATTATTATTGCCATCATTCTCACCTGATTCGAATGTCAGGCTAATGGAAAAAGTAGTTGAGTTTGAAAAATCTGAGTCCTACTTTCTGAATAACATTGTTAACTTTAAAAAGTAAAGCTATCAGTCTTGTTGTTTCCTTCTCAGCCTTCTGTGGTTTTTATATTATGCCTTGAACAGAAAAGGTAGTTTCCTGTAAACATGCCTGATAGTTGAGCCTTATCTGAACTTACTGAAGAAATAGGCTTGCACTGCTGATTATTTTATTCAGTACTTAACAGAGTATCTTAACAGAAATTATTATGCTAAAACATTACTAACTTGATGTCTGCCCTTTTATTAGTTTCTGAACCAGTGGAATTAAGTGCTACTGTAGTTGTAGAACAAGGAGGACAAGAAAAAGAAGATACCCCACCTCCTGCTGAACCAGGTCAGTAGCATTCACCAGTTAATTCCTATCAAATAGTCTTAATGTGTCATAATCTTAGTTCTCGTTAAATAGTATGGGGAAACCAAGTAGGTGTCTGTTTGGGTGACTTTTCTTCCTTTCTTTTCATTTCAACTTTTAAGTATCCAGGTGCGACCTCAGTCAATTTTATGCTTTTTAGTAGTGTCAGTGAAATGTCCTCTAGAGAGGATAGAAAGTTTTGGATTTTCTTCTGGTGTTTTCATTTGTGGGTCAGAAATTTCAAAGAAGGCCTAAAGTTAATGCTTCAGAAGCAAACAATTATTTTTAATTAGAACTTTTTTTTTTTTTTTTTTTTTTGACAGGCAGAGTTAGACAGTGAGAGAGAGAGAGACTGAGAGAAAGGTCTTCCTTTCGTTGGTTCACCCCCCAAATGGCTGCTACAGCTGGTGCACTGCGCTGATCTAAAGCCAGGAGCCATGTGCTTCCTCCTGGTCTCCCATGTGGGTACAGGGCCCAAGCACTTGGGCCATCCTCCACTGCCTTCCTGGGCCAGGCAGAGAGCTGGACTGGAAGAGGAGCAACTGGGACAGAATCCGGCGCCCTGTACTGGACTAGAACCCGGGGTGCTGGCACCACAGGTGGAGGATTAGCCTAGTGAGCTGCGGCACCAACCAATTAGAACTTCTTAAGAACCACAAAAGTTAACTTAAAAAATCCTTACAATTAGAAGACTAAAGTTATTCATTTTGTGTTTTGAGGTTTGAGGAAAATGTCTGGCTTTTTTTTTTTTTTTTAATTAAACATTATTGTAATTTATGAGACTAGATATTGATAGGAGAGCTGGAGCAAGCTAAATGTATGTTTCTAATTCATTAGAATCTCAAGGTTTAAAACTGGGATCAAGAGTGGAAATAGCTTTAGAGAATATCAAGAATCATTCACACTGGTGAATATCATTGATACTTTGTTTTCCTTTCTTCCTCCTTTTCTAAATAAATAGAATCATTTAACTTGAATAGACCTCGGCTTAGCATTAATAAGATAAAATTAGAGAAATTCAAGTTGGTCTACTGAGTAACAGTCCACTATTTTAGGTTCTATTTGTAACACCAGTAAGAAATGCTGTTTAGAGTGGTATTTTGTATGCCTGTCTGAGTCCCATTTTCTCCTCAAGTTGATTTATCCAGGCTTAGTGGTAAATAATAATTACGTGGAACCAGATAACCCATGTCCCACTCTCATCTTTATGCAAGAATAAGTTTGCTTCTTTGGACTTTAATAGAAAGAGTATTATTATTACAATATTAGGGTTTTTAATAGTGAAACAGCACTCAAAATTTCAGCTTTCTACCTATTTTGAAATTATAAACACAGCATTTTATGTTTTTTAATAGCATTCTGTTTTATTTTGAACTGGAGTGGTGGCAGTAGCTTTGTACCTTCAACTTTGGAATCTAGGCGGGATTTGGATGTGTTTGTAAAAGCTAAACAAAAAATAAAATTCTATATGAGTTGAAAGTTGAAAAAGAAGATATATATAAAGTTTCACTTAGGACTTAGTGCATTCATGTACCTTTTCAAGATCTAGAGGAACATTTCATTGGATGGATTTCAATATGTTAATTTTTCAAATACGAAATCTGAGTTGCTTTATATGATGTATTGATAGAAGTAGAAAATGGTGAAGAATTAAGTAACAGGAGCTTATAGCATGCTGTCTTTTTTGAGAAGATAGCTCCTAAGATAACCAAGTTATATACATTTTTTTGCATAATTAAAACAATATTTGTCAGAGCATAATTTCCTATTTTTTTCCAAAAGAAATCTCATGTTTCTAAATAATTTTTATTTGTTTAATGAACATTTATGTTTACAGAAGAAGAAGAAGAAGCTGAAGATGCTGGACTGGATGATTGGGAAGCTATGGCCAGTGATGAGGAAAGAGAAAAAGGTGAATCACTCATAAGCATAAAATATAAATCCAGTGATTATTAAGAGATTTATATATTTAAATGAGTAGTCACCTGATTATGAAGGTTATGTAGACACTCTTGGGGATAGGGACCAGTCTGCTCTCTCCATTGCCATCGTTTTCATATCTTCATGTGGATCTTCATTTTATGAATAAATGCATATTTGAACATCGTTTGTTAAGAACTACTTAAGATTCAGAATTTCTGTTTTTTTCAGAGTGATGATGTTATAAATAGGGTTGTTACTAAAGTTGGTCTACAAAAAGTCCTGATAACTTAAAATGTAATGAAAAGGCAAAAACCAAGAGTCAGGAGCTTCTTTGAGAGGTCCCATGTGGGTGCAGAGGCCCAAGCACTTGGACCATCTTTTGCCGCTTTCCCGGGCACATTGGCAGAGAGCTGAATTGGAAGTGGAGCAGGTGGGTCTCGAACCAGTGCGCATATGGGATGCTGGCATCACGGGTGGTGGCTTTACCTCCTTTGCCACAATGCCAGCCCCTGATATCCTATTCTTAACTTCAGGATCATGTTGACTCTGATTTTTCAGGCTTTTCTCCCAATCCTTGATTTTATGTGATTTTTTTTTTTTTTTTTTTTTTTTTTTTGACAGGCAGAGTGGACAGTGAGAGAGACAGGTGAGAAAGGTCTTCCTTTTGCCATTGGTTCACCCTCCAATGGCCGCCGCGGCTGGCGCGCTGCGGCCGGTGCACCGCGCTGATCCGATGGCAGGAGCCAGGTACTTATCCTGGTCTCTCATGGGGTGCAGGGCCCAAGCACTTGGGCCATCCTCCACTGTACTCCCTGGCCACAGCAGAGATCTGGCCTGGAAGAGGGGCAACCGCGACAGAATCCGGCGCCCCAACCGGGACTAGAACCTAGTGTGCCGGCGCCACAAGGCAGAGGATTAGCCTATTGAGCCGCGGCACCGGCCATTTTATGTGTGGTTTTTTTTTTTTTTTTTTTTTTTTTTTTTTTTTATGGGCAGAATGGACAGTGAGAGAGAGAGACAGAGAGAAAGGTCTTCCTTTGCCATTGGTTCACCCTCCAATGGCTGCCGCGGCCGGTGCGCTGCGCTGATCCGAAGCCAGGAGCCAGGTGCTTCTCCTGGTCTCCCATGCGGGTGCAGGGCCTAAGGACTTGGGCCATCCTCCACTGCACTCCCTGGCCACAGCAGAGAGCTGGCCTGGAAGAGGAGCAACCGGGACAGAATCCGGCACCCCAACCGGGACTAGAACCCGGTGTGCGGGCGCCGCAGGCGGAGGATTAGCCTAGTGAGCCGCGGCGCCGGCCAATCCTTGATTTTAAAATTCTGTATTTTTCTTCAAGTATAACTTTAGCCAAAATCCACAAATTCTGATCTGTTCTTTTTTTTTCTTTTTCTTTTTTAAATACTTATTTTGTTTATTTGAAAGGCAGAGTTAGAGAAGTAGAGACAGAGAGAGAGGTCTTCTGTCTGCTGGTTCTCTCCCCAGATGGCCTCCACGGCCAGAGCTGTGCCAGTTCGAAACCAGGAGATTGGAGCCTCCTCTGGTTCTCCCACATGGGTGCAGGGGCCTGAGGACTTTGCCATCTTCTACTGCTTTCTCAGGCCATAGCAGAGAGCGGAATTGGAAATGGAGCAGCTGGAACTCAAACCGGCGCCCATATGGGATGCCCGCGGTTCAGGCCAGGGCTTCAAACTGCTGCGCCACAGCACCAGCCCCGTAATTTGTTATTTTCTAATTTCCATTTTGATACATTAACTTTTAACTATAACTAACAGTGTATTACTTAATATAGAAAAGTGAGAATTTTTGGACTACCTTTGTTTTACTTCATTGTGGTCATTCATTCCTGTTATTTGAAATCTTTACAGCGTGCCTGTAGCTGACAATATGTCAATTACTGTAAATGTTTCATATGTGATTGGAAAGTGTTTATATTCTGCATCATTTGAGGGCCTTGATAACTTCAGTTAGGTTTGCTGATCATTTTGTTCAAATCTTTTATTTTGAGATTTTTTTTTTTCCAATGTGCTTTTTTTTGTTACTGAGACCAGTGTGTTAAGGTCTCCCAGCATGATTGTAGGTAGTCTGTTTCTCCCTGAGTTCTGTCAATTTTTGCTTTCAATAGGTGAGTACAAACTTACATCTTTCTGACAACTTAACTCCTACTCTTTTATGATGGATAAATAATTCATTTATCTAGCGATTCCCTTTGCCCTTAAAGTCTACTATTTCTGATATTCATATAGCTATGTCAGCTTTGAGTTATGTCATCTTATTCTATCTTTGTTACTTTCTCTGTTTTTAAATAGCATTTTCCTTTTTTGTATTATTGTAGCAAATTACCACTCGTAATTACAAAGAAAAGAAATTTATTTCCGTCAGTTAGGAAACTGGAGAGTCCAAGATAAGTGTGCCAGCTTCGTGTGTGGGAAGAACTATTGTCTGCATCAGAGGTGACCTCTTGTTGCTGTATCATCCAGAGTGGGGGACACTGTGTTCTCACGTGACCAAAGGGAGGGAAAACATAGCAGGGCAAATTCTCTGTGCCTTTTGTTTTAGAAAGGCGTTGATTTCAAGACCTTCAGCTCTCTTAAAAAAAAAAAATTACTGTTTATTTGAGAGGCAGAGTGACAGGAAGAGTCAGCTCTTTTCCATCCACAGATTCACTCCCCAAATGACTGTGGTCCAGACCAACGGTATTAGCTGAGAACTTCATCCAGGTTTCCCATGTGGGTTGCTGGTGCCCGCGTGTTTGGGCCATCCTACTCTACCTTTCTAAGAGAATTAGCAAGGAGCTGGATCAGAAGCAGGAACTCGAAGAGATTTTTAACATGCACCTTTGTACTAACACTGTCTGATGTTACTCCCTTGTCAGACGATGCCAAGACTCTGGAATACTTTTGAACATTCTCTAAACTTTAAGTTTATATGTGGGCACCTCAGAAAGTTTGTGGAAAAGTAGTTGAATTCCAAGATAAGTTTAGTGCAAAAATAATGAAATCCATACGTACTTCACAATGTACACTTCCCATAAGTTTTGGAGACCCCTGGAAGGTCACTGGTCTTTGTTGTTGTTCTTCATTTTGAATTTTGCATTGGCTTGTTCTTTTTTTATACAGTTGCTATTTACTGACATTTACCCACATTCTCAGTCACTTTGCTGTGCTTCTTTCTTCCTGGGTCTTTGACCTTCCATTTGAGATCATTTAGTCCCTGAAGAACATCTTTTCAAATTTCCTTTAGCATGAATCTGCTGGTGAGATGTTCCATTTTTTATTTTCTAAAAATATTTGTATTTCATGCTTATTCTTAAATGTATTTACTGAGTGAAGATTTCTCAGTTGAAATTTTATTTAATACTTTGAAGTTGTTATTCTTTTGTCTTGGCTATCATTGTTTTAGTTGAAAGATGAAGTATCAGCTTGACTTCTCATGTGTGTGTGGTTCTCATCAGTTTTGTTGAAATCTACTCATGATAGGTTTCTTTTTACTTACTAGGACTTTATGAGTTACGGTTTTTAGATCAATTTTATAATGTTAGGAGCTTTATCTCCCTGAAAGTTTCCCATTGTGATTGTGATAGACTTTCTAAACTGTTTCTTTGTTACCCTGTTCCTATATTTTCCACCTGTTAGTTCTCTATAGTAATTTTGAATTGTTTCTCTTGACTTCTATGTCATTAATTTTTGATTTCATAACTTGAATATGTTGTAGCCTTTCAGGTGTCTTAAATGCTGAGTTTCCTCATGTGGCTTGTTTGTTTATTTATTGAGATTATTTATTTGAAAGGCAGAGTTACAGAGAGAGCTTCTATTTGCTGGTTTACTCCCCAGATGGCCATAACAGCTGGGGCTGGGCAGGCTAAAGCCAGGACTCCCACATAATTGCCAGGGCTCCAAGCACCTGGGCTACCATGTTCTGTTTTCCGGGCAGATTAGCAAGTAGCTGGATCAGAAGTGTAGCAGCTGGGACATGAACTGACACCCATATGTGATGCTGGCATCTCATGGAACAGGTTAATCCACTGCACCACAGTGCATTTTATGTATATTGGACTGTATGTTTTTCATACAGAACTGTAGAAATAATTTGAGATCAAGGATATCTTTTCACCAGAGCAATTTCTAACTACTTCAATAGGAGTTGTATAAACTAGCAATGTAAAATTATCTTATTCTAGATTTATAACTGAGAGGTTCTGAATGTGATCTGCCAATAATAGGGAGGTACTGTTCATTATTCATGCTTACTCTTGGGGTACAGCTCTTTAGAACTTTACCAAGCAGTAACTGTGTCTCCCCTCCTAGACACAACCCTCTCAATGCTTAAGCCCAGACTGCATACCTGTTCTCCAGCAGTGAGACATTTTCCAGAATCAGCAAATAACCAAGAGGGGAAGTGTTAGTCAATATTGTACTCACCTCCTTGGGTATATACGCTCCTTTGGATTCTGGCTCAGTAATGCCTTTCTTTGTTAGTAACTTACCATGGATTACTGCCTTCAGTTTTAATGTTAAATGACAGTCTTCATTATAGCACATTGGCAAACACATTGCATTTTTATGCATTTAAAATGTTGCTTTAATTAGCACACTTCCAATATTTTCCTTTTGCACTTTATTGCTTGATACTGGTCTATAATGTTCAATTTCATTCATTTTAAAATCTGTATTTACTTTTCTTAAAGAAAACACCGTTCATATAGAAGTAGAAGAAAATCCTGAAGAGGAAGAAGAGGATGAGGAGGAAGAGGAGGAGGAAGAAGAAAGTGAAGAAGAAGAGGAAGAGGAAGGAGAAAGTGAAGGCAGTGAAGGTGATGAGGAAGATGAAAAGCTATCAGATGAGAAAGATTCAGGGAAGACGTTAGATAAAAAGCCAAGTAAAGACATGAGCTCAGACTCTGAATATGACTCTGATGATGATCGAACTAAAGAAGAAAGAGCTTATGACAAAGCAAAACGTAGGATTGAGGTATTTATGTTTTCCTCCCACTTTTCTCCTTTCCTCCCAAATGCGTGGTCATTAGAACTGTGCTCTATAACTAAAGGCTTTGAGTATCACTGTTTATGTTTGTGTCTTGTCTAGTTTTTTTGTTTGTTTAAGATTCATTTTATTTATTTGAAAGGCTCAGTTATAGAGAGGCAGAGAGTGAGAGGTCTTCCATCCACTGGCTCACTCCCCAAATAGCTGCCACTGCTTGAGCTGGGCCGATCTGAAGTGAGGAACTTGGAGGTTTCTATGGGTCTCCCACGCAGGTACAGGGGCCCAAGGACTTAGGCCATCCTCCACTACCTTGCCAGGCCATAGTAGAGAGCTGGCTTGGAAGTAGAGCAGCTGGGAGTTGAACCTGCACCCATATGGGATGCCAGTACTGCAGGTGGTGGTTTTTACCCACTTCACCACAGCGCCAGCCCCCTTATATACATGTAGTTAGTTATTTATTTGAAAGTCAGTGTTACAGAGAAAGAGAGGCAGAGAGAGGTCTTCCATCTGCTAGTTCACTCCCCAGATGGCCATAAGCCAGGGTTGAGTTTGAGTAAAGCTAGGAACTAGGAACTTCATCTAGGTCTCCTACATGGATGGCAGAGGCCCAAACACTTGGACCATCTTCTGCTTTTTCCAGGCCATGAGCAGTAGTCTGGATTGGTAGTGCAGCAGCCAGGACTCAAGCTGCTGCCCCTACGGGATGCTGGTGTCAGAGGCGATGGCTTTACCTGCTTACATATTTTGCCTTAATTTCTCTTTTCTTACAGGCCCATGAACTTTTGAGGGAAACATTTTAATCTTTTGCTTCTCCTTTTTAAGGATATTCTTGTGGTTAAAAAGAAAAGGAAAGGCAAGGGTCAGGGGATGTAGGGCAAAGATGGATTCTTCAAGGTTGAGCAGCTTCCAATTAAGCTGAAGCCAGGAGCTTCATCCGGGTTTCCTACATGGGTAGCAAGAGCCCCAGTACTTGGGCCCTCTTCTTCTATATTTTCTAGGCCATAAGCAGGGAGCTGGATCAGGAGTGGAGCAACTGGAACACAAACATGATTTGGGGTGCCGGGATTGCAGGCGGGGGCTTTACCCACTGCACTACAACACCGGCCCCCTAAATTGTCATTAATACAGCATGAATAATAAACAGAGTTGCACAAATAGGGGTTTGTATACTTGTCTGTCACTGGTTCAGTCATAAAATTGTATGTAGAGGTAGAATTTCTGAGTCAGTGTCTCTATACCTCCTTGTAAATGCTAAAACGCTTTACCAAATATAGAAGAGATAGGCAGTTTATAATTAAATAAAATCTTAACTAAAAGCCGTATGTTCAGATTTGAGTTGTGCATACCGTAAGGTTCTTGTGCACTACATGGCAATAAAGTTCTGCTTTGTGGGCAGATAAGGCCTGTTTTGTGGTCAATATGAACATTTTACCTTTGACATTTGAAAAATAATTTTTGTTCTAATTTCAATGGAAAAATCTGATAACAAGTGCTAGAAATAAGGGAAAGGGCTCTTAGAAAAATGACATTGATGAAAATAGCTAATTTAAATGCCAGCTTTACTGTACTTGAATGATTGATAGCTTCATAGTAGAGCTGTGCTGGCTTGTGTTTTTATTTGGTCCTCAGGTAAATGCTACAAAGAAACGTGATTGAAGAAGGCTTTCTTATCATGACTGCTGTCCATGGACATGGTAGTGCCTTAGCAAGGCAGTAGATGTCATTGGATTTACTTAAGCTCAGGCTTAAACACTTTGCTCATTAGAGGTCTTGTGACATTTGTGCATTGGATAAAAGTATGAAATCATTTAAAAATCTTTACATTTAAGTAAAAATTTTTTCTTTCATGCAAACTTATCTCTCTTTATACAAGCCCCCACATATATTAGGGGTTATACTGTATGCTCTGGATGATATATTAATTTATTTCTATTTATTATTGTATTTCATTAAATTGGCTGCTTACAAAAATGTTCAGAAAGTTTGAGGTGACATTTCACAGCATTCTTATTTATATGTAGCAGTGCTACTCTGAAATCTGTTCTAATCAGATTTCTGCTTATTCAGAGGTGCTATGATGAGAATTGCAAACTTCTCATCGTAAAATGCAATTGCATGTAGTCAGTTAAGAATTTAGATGCAGATTGTGACATTGTCTTGCCAAGGCATAATAACTCAGAAGAAATGAGGAAAATGGGGGCTTGAGATAATAAGTTACTCTTCTGATTTTTTTTTTTTTCGTTTCTAGAAACGTCGGCTTGAACACAGTAAAAATGTAAATACAGAGAAACTAAGAGCTCCTGTTATCTGTGTACTTGGACATGTGGACACAGGAAAGACAAAAATTCTGGATAAAGTAAGAAAACACTGTGTATTATTCATTGATAAAACTTTAAAATAAGTAAAGGGTACTCTATTAAAGTTTTTTTTTTATTTTTATTTTTTATTTTTTTTTTTTGACAGGCAGAGTGGACAGTGAGAGAGAGAGACAGAGAGAAAGGTCTTCCTTTGCCGTTGGTTCACCCTCCAATGGCCGCCGCGGCCGGCGCGCTGCGGCCGGCGCACCGCGCTGATCCGATGGCAGGAGCCAGGAGCCAGGTGCTTTTCCTGGTCTCCCATGGGGTGCAGGGCCCAAGCACCTGGGCCATCCTCCACTGCACTCCCTAGCCACAGCAGAGGGCTGGCCTGGAAGAGGGGCAACCGGGACAGAATCCGGCGCCCCGACCGGGACTAGAACCCGGTGTGCCGGCGCCGCTAGGCGGAGGATTAGCCTAGTGAGCCGCGGCGCCGGCCTCTATTAAAGTTTTAAAAATTTCTAGCACTTAAAATTGTATATAGTAAATTAATTTCTAATTTTTTATTGTTTTTGTGTCTGTTTTTCCATGTCAAAAAATACCGGTGTGTATTTACTGTCTTCTAGCTCCGTCATACACATGTACAAGATGGTGAAGCAGGTGGGATCACACAGCAAATTGGGGCCACCAATGTTCCCCTAGAAGCTATTAATGAACAGACTAAGATGATTAAAAATGTAAGTACATTGTATTCTTTGTGTATTTTATTCTCTATTTCAGATACAACTAAAAGAAAAACTGCTATAACAGATCTCTGTGTTCACCATTCAGAAGTAACATGTCTACTCTTTGACCATATCTTTTCTTCTGAAGAAGCAGAGCACTGCATATGGTCGGAGTGCTCACGTTCCATTCCCTCCTTTTCTCTCTCAGAGGCAACCTCTGTTCTGAAGTGAAAGCTTGTCATTCTTCTCTGTATTTTAAGTTGCTACAGATGTTCATCTAAAAATTCTGTTCTCTCCCTAATTCTTGTTTCCTTCTGTGACATTAATTCCTTTTTATGTATCCCCTGTACTTTCTCTACTCGTTTGATGGTATTCAGCTTGTCTGTGCTCAGTGTGACGCAGTAGCAAATGTAGAGCATAATGAGTCATAGTAATGCCAACACCATATAAGGCAGACACCTTTCTTAGGGGATAGGACCTGGCCGGTTAACTTAGGACTTTCCATGGTTTCCTCCCCAGTCAAAACCCTCTTCTTTACCCACAAGTAACTTTTTTTTTTTTTTTAAAGATTTATTTATTTATTTCAAAGTCACAGTTACACAGAGAGAGAAAGAGAGAGGTCTTCCATCTGCTGGTGCACTCCCCAGTTGGCTGCCATGGCCAGTGCTGTGCCAGTCTGAAGCCAGAAGCCAGGGGCCCAACAACTTGGGCCATCTTCCACTGCTTTCCCAGCCCACAGCACAGAGAGCTGGATTGAGAGTAGAGCAGCCGTGACTGCTCCATATGGGCACCAGTCTCTGGACAACGGCTTTAGCAACTCTGCCACGGCGCCAGCCGTGATATTGGCTATATGTTAATCCATTTTCTAATTTTGCTGATAGTTCCATGTTTGCCCAGTTGGCTTCTGGTCTTTTTGACAAAATTTTATTAGTTCTAGTTTTTGAGTGCGTCCCTGATGTCTGGTGTAGCAGGGAGTCCCACACTCATTTGATAGAGAAATGCCCCAGACCCAACACTAAGCCTTATAAATTATTCCCAAGTTCCATTATCACTGAGCGGGCAGAAGTGGTGAATTTGGAATTGCTAAGCAATAAATTGAAAAACAGTGTTTATTATAACATGCAAGCATCTCCCTTTGGTCCTTAATGTCATGTTTGTAAATCTGCTTGTAAATAGTCTCTGACCTTGTCTCTCCTGTTTTTGTTTGTTTTGATTGTGATTGAGTTTTGTGAAGGTTATTTTCTGATGGATTTCTAAGGAAGGAATTATGGAAATAACATTCTTTTAGTTTTTAAATGTTGAAGGATGATTTTCTGGCCTTAAATAGAAAGACATTTGACCACATACAAAATTCTGATCCATAGTGCTCCTTAAGTATCTGTATCTTGACTTTCCCATTTCTTGTATAAAGTGCTAGGGTTAAATTTGATCTCAAGCCAGTCTTCTTTATCTTACGAGATGTATGGACTTTTTGCCTCTTGTTCATGGGTTCTGTGGGTTAATTTTCTAGTTATGTGGTATACTGTTTCTTTGTATACTTTTGAATTTTTTAGCATAGTTTTTGAATTATACCTTTCCAAATTTAAAATTTAGTATCATTGTGTTTTAAATAGTAATTCTGTGTGTTAGTCATTGGAGGCTTCATAACAGCTTACCCTACCAGTTTCTAGAGCTTGAAATTTTGTGTTATTTTAGGCCACAAAGAGCACGATAATTATTAGCCCTGTGTTAAAGTTCTCAGGATAACCTTTATGTGACAATCCTAATTATTGTTTGCCATTGAGACACTGAACTGTAATTGTGGTACTCAGTGCTTGTTGATTTAAGACCTCCAGAATGCAATTTTGAAGTATTTCGTATTTCAGTCATTTTGACATGGGTTACCAGATAAAACGTTACAGAATCGTTGAAGATTAGCAGAAAATATAGTTAAGCAGAATGATAAAGTTGTGTTTAAGTTGTGTTTATGTGAGATTTGTTGACAAGTACTACTTTTTAGTTTAAAAGGGAATGTCCAAGTGAGGTCTCTTGCAATGTTCTCATTCATTTATATACTTTAGGTTTGGAAAAGCAAGTGTTTATGACATTTGAATAAAGCAAAGTATACATTTATTCTTCAGCACTTTTGATCAGTGTGGAAATTCTCTTTCAAATATAATATTGTGATATTTTGGGGACAGTAAGAATTGGTTTGCACACTGGACCAGATAAGCTTTGCAGATACTGAGCACCACCTCTAGCATGTCAGGTTGTTTTTTTTTTTTGTTTGTTTGTTTTTTGTTTTTTTGTTTTTTTTTTTTTTTTTGACAGGCAGAGTGGACAGAGAGAGAGAAAGGTCTTCCTTTGCAATTGGTTCACCCTCCAATGGCCACCGCGGCCGGTGCACCGTGCTGATCCAATGGCAGGAGCCAGGTGCTTCTCCTGGTCTCCCATGCAGGTGCAGGGCCCAAGCACTTGGGCCATCCTCCACTGCACTCCCGGGCCACAGCAGAGAGCTGGCCTGGAAGAGGGGCAACCGGGACAGAATCCGGCGCCCCAACCGGGACTAGAACCTGGTGTGCCGGCGCCGCAAGGCGGAGGATTAGCCTAGTGAGCCGCAGCGCCGGCTAGCATGTCAGGTTTTTACAGTTAATCTCAGGTGACTGCTGAGATTATTTATATCATTATTTAAGCTAAATAATATGCTCAAATTCAGACCATACCATAGTTTATAACTTTAATAGTGGGGATAGTTTTTCATTTCATTTTTCTCTGTAAAACTTATAAATGAATGAAGATATTAACTGTTAAGCTTTGTTGGTTAACTCACTTCTTTATTTGGCAAAGGAAGATGTGTTAAATTTTCATTTAAGTAGATTTGTTAAAGAAGCTCTCATTGTTATGGACACCTTCAGCTTTACCCTTTTCCCCACTGTCTTTAGTTTGATAGAGAGAATGTACGGATTCCAGGAATGCTGATTATTGATACTCCTGGGCATGAATCTTTCAGGTAAGACTGATTTGAGTCTTTTGTCTTCCGACTGCTTGGAATCATTAAGTACAGTGGAGTGATTAACCTTTGAGTAGTTATTTATTTACTGGAAAGTCAGTTACACAGAGAGAGAAGGAGAAGCAGAGAGAGGTCGGCCTCTATCTACTGGTTCACTCCCCAGATGGCTGCAGTGGTTGGAGCTGTGCCTATCCAGAGCCAGGGCTTCTTCCGAGTCTCCCATGTGGGTGCAGGGGCCCAAGCACTTGGACCGTCTTCTGCTATCCCAGGCCACAGCAGAGAGCTGGATCAGAAGTAGAGCAGCTGTTCTCGAATTGGTGTCCATATGGGATGCCAGCACTGCAGGCAGCGGCTTTACCTGCTACACCATAGCGCCAGCTCCAGAAACTTTCTTTAACACAAAAAATTTAGTTTATAAAATTGACAGCAATATTAATTTCTGGAATTAACTCATTCTAAAAGATACCAAGTCAGATTATAAGACAAGCATTTGACAAGTTAAGGGCTAATGGGACTTGTAAAATTTAGCATGTATATAGTTGGCCATCTGTATCCACAGATTATGCATAAATTGATTCAACCAAAAGCAAATTAAGAATACTTTTACAGGCGCCGTGGCTCACTAGGGTAGTCTCCGCCTGTGGCGCCGGCACCCCGGGTTCTAGTTCCGGTTGTGGCGCCGGATTCTGTCCCGATTGCTCCTTTTCCAGTCCAGCTCTCTGCTGTCTCCCGGGAAGGCAGTGGAGGATGGCCCAAGTGCTTGGGCCCCTGCACCTGCATGGGAGACCAGGAGGAAGCGCCTGGCTCCTGTCTTTGGATCGGTGCAGCGCACCGGCCATAGTGGCCATTTGGGGGGTGAACCAATGGAAGGAAGACCTTTCTTTCTCTCTCACTGTCTAACTCTGCATGTCAAAAAAAAATTTTTTTTACAAAACTTGTTTCTGGCATGGGCATGAGATAATGGCTTCAGTGCTCGAGTCTGTGCCACCCACGTGGGAGACCCAAATGTAGCTCCAGACTTTGGCCTGTCCTAGCCCCAGCTGTGTGGGCATTTAGGGAATGAACCAGCAGATGGACAATCTCCCCCTCTCCCTTCTTCTCTTGCCCCTCACCTCTCTCTCCCTTCCTCTTTCTACGTTTCAGATTTTCAAATAAATAAAAAATTGAATAAAAATAAATGGAAAAAAAAGGCACTGAACATGCTGAGAAATTTTTTCTTTTTACTAAACAAAGTTCAACAGACATTTATATAACATGTACATTGTATTAGGTACTATGAATAATCAGAGATGATTAAAATATTCAAGAGGGTGGTGTTTTCAGGCTATCTGTAAATACCAGAGTACTCGCAAAAGTTTGTAGAAAATAAGAGATACTTATTTTAGTGCAATAATTTTGATGTCCATGCATGTAAGTGCTAATGAGAATGTTGGTGGGAAATCTATATTTGAAAAGCTATGCAAAATATGTGCTACTGTATGTCAGGGACTTGAGCAACCATAGATTTTGGTGTCCTTGAAGGAGGGAGGGAATAGATCCAATCCCCAATGGATACTGAAAGATAGCTATTTTATTCTTTTTGTCTAGGTTTTATGAAGGAATTGTTTATTTTAATGTAAGAAATTTTTCAGTATTTTTTAATTTTACATCTCTTTCCTCTTTTCAACAGTAATCTGAGAAATAGAGGAAGCTCTCTTTGTGATATTGCCATTTTAGTTGTTGATATTATGCATGGTTTGGAGCCCCAGACAATTGAATCTATCAACCTTCTCAAATCTAAAAAATGTCCCTTCATTGTTGCACTCAATAAGGTAAGCACTTCCTCTCAGAATTTAATTGCAAAAGCATGCTTCGTAATTTTTTGTCATTAAATGTAGTATAACTAGCATAGGAAAATGGACTCTATACCAAGTATACATTTAATGTGTTTTGACAAATTTATATATTATTTAACCATTACTATTCAGAAAATAGATCACTCCATATTCCCAGAAAGTTGCCATGCTCCCATGCACAGTGTCTGATGTATTCCCAGGTAAACACTGATCTTTTTGTGACTGCACACTATTTTTGCCATTTCAGTTTCTTAAATGGAATCATAGTGTGTCATGTTTTGAGTCTGATTTTTTGTTGTTTCTTGTGTTATTATACCTTCATTAATGTTGTTGCATATATCGTAGGTTGTTCCTTTTTATTCTGAGTAGTTCATTATTCAGTGGTGGGGAACCTTTTTTCTGCCAAGGGCCACTTGAATATTTATAGCATCATTCATGAGCCATATAAAATTATCAACCTAAAAATTAGCCTGCTATAGATGTATTGAATTTTGAGTGCTACCTGTGCTTGTATTGGCAGGGCCAGACCAAATAATTTCACATGCCTTATAAGGCCAGCAGGCTGAGCATTCCCCACCCTTGAAATCATACCATACTTTGTTTGTCTATTGAAGAACATTTGGGTTGATTTCATTTTCAGATTATTTGTTAATAAGTTGAATGTATAAATTTCTATACAAATATTTGTATACGCATTTGTTTTTGCTTCCTTTGAGTAAAAGCTTATGAATAGTATTGCTGCATCATGTGGTATGTGTAATGTTTAGCTTGATGAGAAACAACAAATTTTTCCAGAGACTATTTTTTACGTTTTCATCAGCATTATGTAAGAGATCCGCTTTCAGGGACAGGCTTGCAGTTTTGGAGGTTATGTCAGTGCCTCACGTGCTCGCATCCCCTTCCCATCCTACTTCAAGTCTTTGCTACTGTGCTTCCAGTCTAGCTCCCTGCTAGTGTATACTCTGGGAGGCAGCAGATGGTGGTTCAGTACTGAGTCCGTGCCACCCCTGTGGAACACCCTGATGAGTTCAGGGCTCCTGGCTTCAACTGGTCCAGCCCTGCTTGTTACTGGCTTTTGGGGAGTGAACCAGAGGATGGATGGTCTCTGTCACGTATGTCTTTGTATCTTTGAATGAAATGAAAATAAGTTTGTTTGTTTGTTTTTTTAAATAGTCCAGGTCCTGGATGACATTTGTCTTTAGACATATTGTCTTCTAATAGACATATTGTACTTTTTTTATTTTTTGCTTTGGTTTCCATTTCCATTGTGGCTAATTGCATTAGTCATGCGGTAATACACTAATGCTTATGGAGATGACAGCATCTCTCTTTGAAGAGTCCATTGAAAATCTTTTGTTCTTTATTGGTTTGTTTGTTGATTTTTGAGTTTTTTTTTAATACATGAGGGCTTCAAAAAGTTTATGGATATGTACATTATCTTTTCTAGATTATTTGTTTATTTGAAAGGCAGAGTTAAGAAATAAAGAAACAGATCTTCCATCAACTGGTTCACTCCCCAAATGGCCAAAAACAGCTGGGGCTGGGCTAGGCCAAAGCCAGGAGCTTTGAATTCCAACCAGGTATCCCTCGTTGGTAGCATGGGCCCAAGCAGTTGGACCATCTTCTGCTTCTTTCCCAAACATGAACAAGGAGCTGGATTGTAAGCAAAGCAACTGAGACACCAACCAGCACCCGTCCTATATAGATGCCACTGTTATGTAGGCAGCAGCTTAACCCTGTGCACCACAATATCAGCCCCCACATTATCTTTTTTTGTTTTAAAGGTCTATGTATTTATTTAAAAGCTAAAGTTATAGAGATTCTATCTGTTGATTTATTACCCAATTGGCTGCAACGGCCAGGGCTGGGCCAGGCTGAAGCCAGGAGCTGCGAGCTTCTTCCAGGTCTCCCATGTGGGTGCAGGGTTCAAGAACTTGGGTAATTGTTTTGAAGTGTTTGCTAAAGATTAATTGACCATATATGTCTGTTCGTAGCATTTATCTTTTGTTTCATTGATTTTTTTTTTTTTTTTTAAGAATTATGTATTTATTGGGCTAGCACTGTGGCGTAGCAGTAAAGCCACTGGCATCTTGTATGGGCACTTGCTCAAGTCCCAGTTCCTCCACTTGGGATCCAGTGCCATACTGGTGGCCTGGGAAAGTGGGAGGATGCCCAAGTGCTTGGGCCCCTGCACCCACGTGTGAGACTTTGAGGAAGCTCCTGGCTCCTGACTTTGGAAAAGCTAAGTTCAGCTGTTGTAGCCATTTGCAGAATGAACCAGCAGATGGAAGAGCTCCCTTTTTCTCTTTTTCCACCCCCAACTCTCCTTCTTCCTCTGTAACCCTGCCTTTCAAGTAAATAAGTCTTTTTATTTAATTTTTAAACGATTTATTTATTTGAAAGTCAGAAATTATTCCCAGGGCATTAGCAGAGAGCTGGATTGGATGTAAAGCAGCCAGGTCTTGTACCAATGCCCATGTGGGATGCTGGCGTCACAAACAGCAACTTTACCTGCTGTGCCCCAGTGCCAGCCCCAATCCTCACTCTTGTCAAGTATTCACGAGACTGCATTGGAATTCTGACAACATTTTAATGGCCGTAGGATAATTTCTAGGATCTCATCTTTTACAAATAACAGCCCCTTGTGAACTTGTTGAAGGCTAACAGGTAGCTGGGTACCTCAGCAAGTTCCAATTTAAGAGAAGGTACAGTGGAGCTTTAGTTAGGTACAAAAAATATCTGAGTAAATCACATCCAGTATACATGAGGTATACATTAGGAATTTTCTGGAACTATTGATGTTAAATTTTAAATGTTCCTAAATTTTTTAGAAATGAAAACCCTTATGAAAACCCTTTTCCAGATTGATAGGTTATATGATTGGAAAAAGAGTCCTGACTCTGATGTGGCTGCTACTTTAAAGAAGCAGAAAAAGAATACAAAAGATGAATTTGAGGAGCGAGCGAAGGCTATTATTGTTGAATTTGCCCAGCAGGTAAGAAAGCTTTCCCTCCTCATGAAGGGCCTGTTTCATAGAATAGTTTTTTATTACATTATCTCTACAATGCAGTCAACATCTTCTCTAATACCAGTTCGGTTCCTCTGTTAACAAGATAGTGTTTTTATTTTTCCTTCATCCCTTTTTCCTCTTTAGTATCATAAAACTCTTTCGTAGATGAGTCTTTGTAGTCTGAATGTTCTAATGTAAAAAACTGAGTTGCGTAGAAACCACTTTTCTGTAATGTAATTAATGCCTACAGAATAAACATAACTGTTTCTAGAGTGTTTTTGCTTTTAGTCAGGCCTCCTCCAGGTGCCTCCTGTGATAGCTTGCCATTGTAGAATGATTTTTGCTTCCAGGGTTTGAACGCTGCTTTGTTTTATGAGAATAAGGATCCCCGTACTTTTGTGTCCTTGGTACCTACCTCTGCACATACTGGTGATGGCATGGGAAGTCTCATCTACCTTCTTGTTGAGTTAACTCAGACCATGTTGAGCAAGAGGCTTGCGCACTGTGAAGAGCTGAGAGCACAGGTGATGGAGGTAATGGTCAGCTTTTCAGCGTATTGCCCTCTTTTTTTTTTTTTTTTTAATAGAGAATTCATTGGATGCTCCAGTATTTACCACCTACACATTTAATGAACATGTGTGATGCACTGTATATTTTTTCTCTCCTGTCTGTCAGGTTAAAGCTCTTCCTGGAATGGGCACCACTATAGATGTCATACTGATTAATGGCCGTTTGAAGGAAGGAGATACCATCATTGTTCCTGGAGTAGAAGGACCCATTGTAACTCAGATTCGAGGCCTCTTGTTACCACCTCCTATGAAGGAATTACGAGTGAAGGTGAGCCAGGGTGGGAAGTGTGACACATAGGAGCTTTGGGTGCTTACAAATTCTGCTGAGGTGGTTTTTTCCTTTGAGAGTTGCTTGGCTTAATGCACAATGCACAGATCCCTCAGTCTCTGTTTCCCTTCAGTCACCCTAATAGACAGGGCCCATCTATCAGAATGGAAATAAATTTATTTCAGTGCAAAAAAATTTTGAAATCCAAGCATAATTTTGGCATCATATGCATTTTCTGTGACATTTTTGAATACCCTTTGTCGTTACTTACTAGACAAGGTCATTCCTAAAAATTGAACACATTGTTTTGGTTCTGCAGTGCTAACTGATTTTTTTCATTACCTTTTTAAAATTATTAAATATAGGTCGGCGCTGCGGCTCAATAGGCTAATGCTCCGCCTGTGGCGCCGGCACACCAGGTTCTAGTCCCGGTCAGGGCGCCGGATTCTGTCCCGGTTGCCCCTCTTCCAGGCCAGCTCTCTGCTGTGGCCCAGGAGTGCAGTGGAGGAGGGCCCAAGTGCTTGGGCCCTGCACCCGCATGGGAGACCAGGAGAAGCACCTGGCTCCTGGCTTCGGATCAGCGCAGTGTGCCGGCCGCAGCGCGTGGACCACAGCGGCCATTGGACGGTGAACCAACAGTAAAGGAAGACCTTTCTCTCTCTCTACTTTGCCTGTCAGAAAAAAAAGGGGGGGGGGGATTATTAAATATAACGTTCATACTTAAAAACTGCACAAAATATAAGAAAAGCTTAATCTTTAAGAAGCAACCAGATGAAGAATCAGAATATTGCCTCTTAGTGCTTCTCCCTGAGCATTATCAAAGTTGCATTTTTATGATAGTAACTAATATTATAGTTTGAGCACCTGAGGGCATTAAAAACATTTTGTGAACTTTATGTAAATGGAGTTATTCTCAGTGTTTATAAGGATACTTGAACAAGTTTGTGAGAAAAAAGTGTTTGTGTTAGTGCAGTATATTTGAAATTTATGTAAACTTTTTCATAGTTTACATTTTTCATGAGGTTTTTAAAAGTTTATTTATCTGAAAAACAAATTTTTCATCTGCTGGTTCACTTCTCAGATAGGTGCAATAGCCAGTACTGGGCCAGGCCAATGTCAGGAACTTCATCCGGGTCTCCCATGTGGGTGCTCGGGATCCAAACACTTGGACCTTCTCCTGCTGCTTTTTCTAGGCCATTAGCAGGGAGCTGGATTGGAAGCGGAGCAGCCTAGACTTGAACCAGCGCCCGTTTGGGATGCTGGCAACACAGATTTTGGCTTACCCGCTGCACCACAACACTTGATCCCTCCATGAACGTTTAAATATTTATTTGAGAGGCAGAAAGAGATGGACAGTGAGCTGCCATCTGCTGATTTATTCCCCCGCATACCTACAATATCCTGGGCTGCCGTGCAGCTAAAGCTAGGAGCTAGGAACCGGGTGACTTGAGCCACTACCACCCCTCTCTCCCGGTTTACATTGGTAGAAAATTGGAGTCAGGCGCTAACAATCAAACCCAGGTACTCCAGTATGGGATCTAAGTGTCCTGACCATTAGGTAGATGCCTGCTCCTGCGCAGACTTCCAAGTATCCTCATATCTGGCTCCTTCCAAACACATTTAAGATTTTTGTTCCATTTCGTGAATACATGATGATTTATCTATTACCCTGCTTATGGAAAAGTATTTTTTTATTTCTACTACTGATGTTGCTGCTGTGACATTCTTTTATTACATCCTACTGCATTTGTGTCCGTTTCTCAGGGTGTAGACTTCAGGTGAAAGTAAGTCCTCATTCGTGGATAGTTCCAGGTGTACTTTCTATGACCATACTCTTATCCACAGTGGGTGAAACAACTTAGATTCCAAACTGCAAGATTTTACTTTATATTATTTTATATCCTAATCAGCTCTATTTAATGCCATCAGATGTAAGTTTTCCCATTCTGGTGGGTACATACATAGCTCATTGGCTATCAGTTTCCATTACCTGTTTTTTTTTTAAAGATTTATTTATTTGGAAGTCCAAGTTACACAGAGAGAGAAGGAGGGGCAGAGAGTGAGAGGTCTCTCATCTGTTGGTTCACTCCCCAGTTGGCCACAATGTCCAGAGCTGGGCTGATCCAAAGCCTGGAGCTTCTTCCAGATCTCCCACGTGAGCACAGGGGCCCAAGAACTTGGGCCATCTTATACTGATTTCTAAGGCAGTAACAGAGCTGGATCTGAAGTGGAGCAGCCGTGACTTGAACCAGCGTCCATATGGGGGTGCTGGCACTGCAGGTGGCAGCTTTACCTACTAAGCCGCAGTGCTGGCCCCTCCTGATTGTTAATGTTTGGCATTACTTTGCCATTCATTTCGTCCTCTACAAAATGCTCAGTTTTCTTCTGCATTGCCTTTCTTACAGATACATGGGAGTTGTTAATATTCAAGACAAGAGTATGTTGTGTATGTATTATACTAACCTGCTACTGACAATACTTTGTTTTTGAAATTCATTTGAGTCGGGAAGGTTAACTCCCATCCATTGGTTCACTCACTAAATGTACACAAAGGGCAGGCCTGGGCTAGATACACAGTTTAGGTCTCCCATGTGAGTGGCAGGAACCATTGCTGCTTCCCAGTATCTACATTAGCAGGAAGCTAGAATCGCGAACAGAACGGAGTACAGAATGTGCGGACTCCAGTATGGGTCACAGGTGTCTTAAGGGCTAGGCCAAAAAGCCACCTCAGGATTTTGTTAATTTTAATGTTGAATTTATCTGTCTTTTACTTCATGGTGATAGCTATTTGTGTCTAATTAAGAAATAAGTCCTAACTCCAAGGCCATGAAGATTCTCTCAAGTCATCTCCTACTACTAACCATTTTTCAGGCAAAAGGTAACGAAAGTTTTTCTCTCTGTAGAACCAGTATGAAAAGCATAAAGAAGTAGAAGCGGCTCAGGGAGTAAAAATTCTTGGAAAAGACCTGGAGAAAACATTGGCTGGCTTACCTCTCCTTGTGGCCTATAAGGAAGATGAAATTCCTGTTCTTAAAGTAAGTTGCTTCTCCAGAACTGTTCGCGCTCTGCTGTGTGTCGGCAGGGAATGTGCTAGGGATGCGGACTAAAATGGGAGCTCTGGTCTCTGTGAAGCTTGCAGTCTGCTGCTTAGCAGACTTGGTGCTTTTACATTACTGGAAGTTTGTAATATGAATTGGCATCAATAATGGTTATATACACTAGAATGCTGAAATTCAAGTATGAGTTGAGAGCTCCTATGAAGTTGCTTATTTATATTCTATTTTAGATATCCTATTATGTAGACAGGACTAAATAAAATTTTATTCTTACTAGGGGGTCATTTCAAAGCCCGTTTGCTCCTTCTTAGGAGCAGTTGGCTCCTGTCCAATGTAGTATCACAAAAGCAGACTTCATTCACTTGGCCAGGAGAAAATGTAGGCCGGCGCCGCGGCTCACTAGGCTAATCCTCCGCCTTGCGGCGCCGGCACACCGGGTTCTAGTCCCGGTCGGGGCGACGGATTCTGTCCCGGTTGCCCCTCTTCCAGGGCAGCTCTCTGCTGTGGCCAGGGAGTACAGTGGAGGATGGCCCAAGTGCTTGGGCCCTGCACCCCATGGGAGACCAGGATAAGTACCTGGCTCCTGCCTTCGGATCAGCGCGGTGCGCCAGACGCGGTGGCCATTGGAGGGTGAACCAACGGCAAAGGAGGACCTTTCTCTCTGTCTCTGTCACTGTCCACTCTGCCTGTTAAAAAAAAAAAAAAAAACACACACAGCATGTGGCCCGTGCAGGCCCTGGCTGTCTTTATTCTTTAAGCTGTATCAGGGACTCAGCCATCTCAGAGCCAGCGAAAACAGAGCAGACCTCTTTGCCTGGTCCTGACTTTGCAGTGGATTTGGGTGTCATGCTGGCATTCTTGTTGTACTTCTTTCTGGTCAAAATATCTTCTCCGTCTCCAGAGGAACAGTGATGGGAGAAAGAGCTGGTGGTGAGATTAGGGCATTTTATAGTTAAAACTGTCGCTCCCCCTCTTCGTGGAGGAACGACACTAAACCCTGCCTAGGCTTCATATCCGAGTCACGGCACCATTATGTCGCTCCCCGTCTTCGTGGAGGAACGACACAGGACCCTGCGCTGTTCTTTCGTCTGCTCGGCCCTCCCCGGGTTTGCTGCTGGTTCTTCCCGGGTTGGCTACCGTCCCTTCCACCTCCGTGGAAGGGCGGTTCCCCCTGCCACTTTCCCCACTTCCGTGGGGGAGCGGCACACCGCCGGCCGGCTCTCTCGGGGGCTGCTCAGGTGTTCCTTCAGATAGATGTTCCTCCTAGATGTTCCTTGTGCATGTTGTCTCTCTCCTCCTGTATAGTCCTCTTCCGCCAATCCCAACTCGGCTGCCCACACGCCGAGTACGCTGCTCTCCTCCAATCAGGAGCAGGATCAGCTCCTGGAGGTCATCACTCAAGTTGGCAAGAGGCAGCTGCGTAGAAGCTGTTTTCTTCTCTCCCAGCGCCATATTGTGGGAGAGCAGATGCATAGAATAAGTCTTAATTCCAGTAACTTAGTCTAGTCCGGGTTGCTCCCCACAAAAACAGTCAAGCACAGCTTTGGGGCTATCACTACATTTGTGTGGTACTCCTACTGGGTGTTTGTTTCTGCCCACCCCATCTCCCATAGTTATCAAATGGAGCAGCGGTTAAATCTGTTATACAACCAGTAAACCCAAGACAGAAGGAGGTGAAGAACAGCAAGAATATGGCCCCAGGATCTCCTGTACAGTGTAGTTGTTACACAGGTCTTGCTTTCTCTAAGCCTAAGTTCTGTATCTTCAGATGAGTGCCTAACCAAAAAGAGCAACCATTTAATTCTAGGCTGCTGGGATAGGTAACCTTGTCAAATCTGATTGCATTTCAAGGATGAACTGATCCATGAATTAAAGCAGACACTAAATGCTATCAAATTAGAGGAAAAAGGAGTTTACGTCCAGGCATCTACACTGGGTTCTCTGGAAGCTCTACTTGAGTTTCTCAAGACATCAGAAGTGCCCGTAAGTAGCTGTACTCTGCTCCACAAGTCAATATTGGTCATAGTTTGGGGTAGTGCTACTATTAGCAGGTACATCCAGAAGCCCCTCTTTTTCAGTATGCAGGAATTAACATTGGTCCAGTCCATAAGAAGGATGTTATGAAGGCTTCAGTGATGTTGGAACACGATCCACAGTAAGTTCCCCTCCTGCTCAGAGGCTTTCGTGTTGCTTACCTGTTAACCATTCCTTTGTGGTACACTGTTTATTGAATGATCCTTGGTGTGTGTGTGTGTGTTTTTTTTTCCAGGTATGCAGTAATTTTGGCCTTTGATGTGAGAATTGAACGGGATGCACAAGAAATGGCTGATAGTTTAGGAGTTAGAATCTTTAGTGCAGAAATTATTTATCATTTATTTGATGCCTTTACAAAATACAGACAAGACTACAAGAAACAGAAACAAGAAGAATTTAAGTAAGTTAGTCTTTTATTTACATTGTATCTTGGAAATGAAATTAAGTAGTACTAGATAAGAGGGAGGGGTATGTGCAACAAAAGTGTGGCAACTGCTCACTCACCGGACATGGTATGTTGTAAACCAGGAATTCACACTGGCAACATTCCAGTAGCGTTTCAACAAGTCCTCTCTGTTTACTAAAATTGAATTTGGGAGCTTAGGTCTCATTGCTGGGTTAGCAGTTGTTAAATTTGGGGACTTCACCTTTCTGGAGTTGCTTATCTGGCATTGTAACAGAACTAGACTGGGGAGAATGAGGAAGCAGAGTGCTTGTGCTGGGGAGAGAGCCATTCTGCTGAGGCATGCCAAGGACTTTCAGTGCTGACACTGTGGCGAGCGCCGGAGGGGAAGGTGGCAGGAACCTGTACCAGGTTTCCTCCTGGAGGTTTGGGGCTCTCTTGCCTTGAAAGAGACAACTGATAAATGGGTAAGTAGGCAAAGGACTCGGGAAGAGAAATAAAGCAGGAAAGGCAGAGCGGTGGCGATGAGGGGACTGTACCACAGAGGTGTGTCCCAGTGTCCAGGCTAACAGCACCGTGAGGCAGGACTGGGTTCTGAGCTGGAAGGCCACATGGATGAGGCAGAGCAGCAAACTGGGGACGGAGAAGTTGGCAGGCCCGTATCACATAGGACCCTGTGTGGGCCTTAGGGAAGCCTTGGGCTTTTTCTCTGAGTTGTGCTAGATGCCATTGGCAAGGTTGTTGTGGTCAGCGTGAAACTGGTTGTGTTGTGAGGACCATGAGTTGTCAAGGAGTCAGTGACAGGTGTCTGTCAGGAGGCTCTGTAGTCAGACAGAAGATGGTCAGGTTTCAGACTGGACTGCCCAGAGTAAATGAGGGCTGAGTTTGGGGCACTGAATGGGAAATACTGAGATTCAGATTGTGATAGCATGATTTAGATGATGAGATCTGAAGGAAGTTGGAACACATGGGGTTTGAAGACTTCGATAAAGAGGTAAAGCACTTTAAGCATATGTTGGATAAATTAACCGCATTGTTGTCTTGGGATCAACATTCTGGGAACATGGTGAAGACTTGAATGGACAGACTTGACTCAACGTGCCAAATGACATGTCAGGAGCCACCTGGGTTTTAAGTCCCAGTGTGTGGCTGCAAAGTATATCATGTGGTCAGGGGCCAGGCTCAGTATTTGAGTCCGGGCAAAAGTGCCCCTGGGGTATGGCTCCTTTTCCACCCGAGACTCGGAGAGAGTATAAATAAAAGATGTGGGAAGTACGACAGGAATGGGGCCATGGGCTGCAGCCTCTGAGGAAAGCTGCTTCCAAATAACAGGAGAAACCCTGTTTATTTTCATGCTTCAACAGTTGTGTAAGGATAAGTTTAGAAGTTCCTGCTTTGTTTCTTCCTTACAGGCACATAGCAGTATTTCCTTGCAAGATGAAAATCCTCCCTCAGTACATTTTCAATTCTCGAGACCCAATAGTGATGGGGGTGACTGTGGAAGCAGGGCAGGTAAAACAAGGGACACCCATGTGCGTCCCAAGCAAAAACGTAAGTTGCAGTTAATTTAAAACTTGTTATTTCTGAAAGCAGAAAATGAGAATCCCAGAGTGCTGGTAACAGAGCTTTGCGCCTGTAGTTCACAGTGCTGTGTTCCATATTGAGTTGCTATCTACCTTTTTATATATTTATTTTTGCTTGAAAGAGTTAGAGAGGTAGAGACAAGGGATGAGAAAGAGGTCTTCCATCTGCTGGTCACTCCCCTCATGGCTGCAATGGCCAGAGTGGAGTGGATCCAAAGCCAGGAGCTCCTTCTGAGGCTCCAGTGTGGGTGCAGGGACCATGTTCCGTTGCTATCCCAGGCATATCAGCAGGGAGCCGGATCAGAAGAACAGCAGCTGGGACTGAAGCTGGTGCCCATATGGGATGCCAGCTGCTGCAGGCCAGGGCTCTAACCCCTTCTGCCACAGCGCTGTCCCTGCTATCTACTCTTTTTTTTTTTTTTTTTTTTTTTTGACAGGCAGAGTGGCAGTGAGAGAGACAGAGAAAGGTCTTCCTTTTGCCGTTGGTTCATCCTCCAATGGCCGCCGCGGCTGGTGCGCTGCGGCCGGCGCACCACGCTGATCCGAAGGCAGGAGCCAGGTGCTTATCCTGGTCCTCCTATGGGGTGCCGGCGCCGCAAGGGGCAGAGGATTAGCCTAGTGAGCCGCAGCGCCAGGCCCTGCTATCTACTCTTAACGTCTTACAGTTATTACCGTGATAGAGAAAAAGCGTAACAACAAGCAGAGCTTGTCACCCTCTGTAACTTGTACTTTGGTACTGCTGTCAATCAGTGTTCATTCTTAGCACCTCATCTCATGTTTCAGTTACTGAGGGTCATAAGATACTTTGAATTATTGCCTTTTTTTTTTAAGATTTAAAACTTTGAAGACAGCAAAAATTTTAAAGTATGATGAGTGTCTGTATCTTGGCTTTATACCCACATACCCAAGAAAAATTCACTTCACTTCTGTGGTATTCTGTCATTTCCAGTTCTCAGTCACATTCCCCCGCTTGCTCCAAGGATGTTTTTGCTCTCAACATGCATTGTGTTGGGCTGTTAACCCTATCACTTGTGAAGAGTCTAACCCAGATGTTTTGAAAACTGTTGCTCCATTTGGATTTGTCTGATCACCCCGGCCTGTATCTAGTCAGGAGTTATTAGACAGGAGCCTCTTGCATAGCACCAACCTTAATTTCCTGGGGAAGTTGCTCTTCCATTAGAATCTCTCCGTCTTTTTCCCATTTATAATTACAAGTAGCCTCTGGGTACTCAACCTGTTTTTCAGAACTTCATCCCAGTGGTCTCTTTGCCTAAGTTACTACATAAATGGTTACAAAATTGTGTACCCTCGTCCCAGCAACTGCTCTAGTAACCATCCTGTATACTCAGTCTGTCATGGTAGTCTGTGCCCTTCTTTCTGATAATTATCCACTTGGTCCCGTTTTTAAGGGGGGCCTATAGCACCTGGAACGTTTTCTTCCTTTTCTGACTCAGTGAGATGCTCCAGGCTCACCTAACTCTTCCCTGTCCCAGATCTGGTTTCCTTAGTGGGACACAACCCTTCAAAAGTGTCCACTTATTAACCACATCAGTAGACCAAGCTCTAGGGTATTGTCGGCAGTGATTTTTTAGTGTGTGGCTTTGGCCTCCAACGTCAAAACAGACTCTTCATGTTCTCCCTCTTCCTGTCCTGTCGCTCCACATGGCGGCCAGGCGCTTTACCAAAACTGCATAGTTCCTTGGCTGCCTTGCAGACTTCACGGCCTGCTTCAGGCTCCTTCCTTAGAACCTGTATGTCGGCTTTTTGCTCATGAGATTCGTCACACAAAATGACACTGGGTCAGTACCATGGCCCTAACTATTTACAGCACATTAATGATGGCCATTGGCCCTTATGACTCTTGGGAAAGGTATAGTTTGGGCTGGTAGGCAGCCCTAGTTTACCAATGCGAAAATTAAAGTGTGGAGATGGTGAGTGATAAATGCAGGATCTTGATGCCAAAGCTTCAAAAGTAGGGTCCTTTGTTTCCATTCTTTAAGCTGCTTAGTCATGGCACCTGTGAGGGGTGCGAATTCCTCAGCATGCATTGCACTCTTTCTTATTTTACAGTTTGTTGACATTGGAATAGTAACAAGTATTGAAGTAAACCATAAACAAGTAGATGTTGCAAAGAAAGGACAAGAAGTCTGTGTCAAAATAGAACCTATCCCCGGGGAATCTCCCAAGATGTTTGGGAGACACTTTGAAGCTACAGACATTCTTGTCAGTAAGGTGAGTACTGCAGCACCCACAGCGAGGCAAGTCCCTGTTGTCTGGTTGTCACCTATTCCTAGCATACGGAGTGGGCTGCGTTTGGGCTTGTGGGATAGGCTCCTTCATTTGGTTCAGTCAGTAGCATGGTTCATCTTTGCTGAGAAAAGGTGTTTGCTGCATGGGGCGGCACTATCAGAGAATGCCAGGGCTTCCAGGTCTGTCTGGTGCTGAATTCTCCTTTAGCACTGCATTGGGTAGCCTGATAATGAGCAGTGTCTGGGGCCACCGAATTTCTCTGGTGTGTGTGTTACTTTGTTCACCCTATTTGTGCCTCTGGCGTTCTAGATCAGCCGGCAGTCCATTGATGCACTCAAAGACTGGTTCAGAGATGAAATGCAGAAGAGTGATTGGCAGCTTATTGTGGAGCTGAAGAAAGTTTTTGAAATCATCTAATTTTTCCACGTGGGGCAGAAATTGGAGTAAACGCAATATTCTGTTGTAATATCATCAAGACAAAAAAATGGAACAGATGTATCTGAACATGGACAGACTGGTATGGAAGGAAAAAAAAAATAGGTGTATAAAATGTTTTCCATGAGAAACCAAGAAACTTACACTGGTTTGACAGTGGTCAATTACATGTCCCCACAGTTCCAATGTGCCTGTTCCCACACCCCCTCCTTGCCCTACCCTACTTGGCTGCTGTTTTAAAGTTTGCCCTTCCCCAAATTTGGATTTTTATTACAAATCTAAAGCTCTTTCACTTTTATACTGATTAAATCAGTACTGCAGTATTTGATTAACCAAGCTTCTGCAGATTTTGTGATTCTTGGGACTTTTTTGATGTAAGAAATACTACTTTACTGTGGGAGGATTATGCATAAATAATTTTCTTTCTGGCCTCCTTCTGCCATATGCTCTTAGGAAGTTTTTAAAATAGAAAATTAGGCATTCTGGTATTTCTATCTGCTTTTGTGTGAAACCATGGTGTAAAAGTGTAGCTGGCTGCTTTTTACTGCTTGTATAGTCCTGAGCGTCCACTGTAATCAGAGTTCCAAACCACCAATAAAGAAAACAGACATTGACCAGTGAGCTCTGGTAGGCTTCCATGACAGCGTAGCTGCTCATCTCCTCAGGACCAGCCTGGTCACCGAGCAGAACTCGGATACTGCCAGCACATGACAACAGCAGGGATTCTCTAGTCAGACGAGCAGCAGCGACAGGGCTTCACTTGTTGCTCTGGATATTAGTGCTTGAGCTCCTGTGGTCTGACTGTAGCTAAGTTTGGTTTTCCTGAAGAAAGTGGTTTTTGCAAGGAAGATACTGCATAAAATTACAAACTGTATTTTATGTCAAGGTCCAATCGAGGCAGAGGTGAACACCACCCCCAAACTATCTGGGACATACCCAGAAGTGGGCGGGGTGCTCTAGTTAGAAAAAACTGTGAACTTCTTCACGAGAGAAGTAAAGGGGATTTCCTCCTCATGCTCTTGGTTCATGCTCGGAGACAGTGGCTGCGAAGCTTTACCCTTTCTGGGACCTCTCAGGAATTTCAAAGCTTAGCACGGAGCCTGCAACGTTCTGGCCTGGCGACTTTTCAGCCTTTAGTATAGTAAACAGTAGTTGCTTCCTAGAGTTGAGTTTTTAAGGATTCACAAAAAGGAGCCTGTACAAAATATACATACAGTTCTTTATTAAACAACTGTAAACACTTCACTGTAAAAATCCATAAAACTTTATAAACAAACGTTTTGTAAATAGAATCTATGCTACAGTAAAAGAATTAACACCATTATTTACATGCAATACGGACAGATTTGGCACTTTTTGAAAAGAAACGTACAAAACACTTGTTTAAAAAGAAATTTAAAATTATAAAAAAACTCAGAGCATCACTACCATGCACTTTGCAAATACCTCACAAGCACTTATGGCACAGCTAGCGGAGAGCCCCAGGCTCCCTGGCAATATTTATGTGACTTTTAATGTGCTTCCATAAGTCTGTTGTAAAACCACCTGAACGTTGTCAAGAATAAAGTCAAACGCCATATTCCAAACCGATTCCACTGACTGCTGCATCAACCTGAAGGTGGGAGGAGAAGCAGGTGAGGACGGAGCCCGGCAAGGATCAGTTCAGCCCACCTCCAGCACTGCACTATCTAACCTCCCCTGCCCCAACACCAGAAAACAGTATTTCCTACAGTTCTAGCCCCATGGCTGTAATACACCTTCATTTTCTGACTTTAATACATTTCCTTCTTTAGAATTCAAAAAGGATTTTGAATGTTTAAAACTTGCTCAGTATCTGTTGTGACATGCTATTCCCGGGGACAGAAGTGCTGAGGAAATGTACCTTTTCATGTATTTTATAACTAGATCGAGTTTTTCCAAATCTTTTTCCTCTATTAGATCGGTACAGTATTTCACGACTTGCAGGATGTCTTCTTCCATTGGATCTAGGGAGAGGGAAAAGCCTCAAATGAGGACCAGTTGTATCTTTCTGTAGGAGAGGGGCAGAGAGCTGAGGGCTGAAGGAAAACTGCATTTCTATAACCAGAGCTCTAAGTAACTTTTCAAAGCCCCAGAATTTAAAATATTGGGAGTAGCCGGTTACAGAAACAGGACCACTACACTTCTGTCTTGGGCCATCTAACCCAGGACAAGCCAACCTGAAATGGTGGTTATCCATTCTTTGAGCAAGTTCTTCACATCGCTGAATTCCACAGCTCCAGCTAGATTGGGTGCTGGGGGTCTCCCGCTGCTGCGTGACTCGGGCTGCAGACTGGAAGGGCCCGGCCCATCTGACGTGGAAGCAGCATGTTCCTATTAGGAAAACAAAGGACGGAAGTGCTACAGTTAGGCACTGCTTCAGGTACATTAAGGGCTGATAAAGGTCAAAGTGAAAGGAGCAGTAAACATTACCGGGAGTTTCTCAGCAGGTCCCTCATGCTTTAGAAACCCATCAATTAGCTTCTGGGGACTCACACAGGCCCCTGGCAGCGGTGCTGCAGGACTGTTGAGCTTGTTTTTCAAAGGACTCTGGATCTTCTTGTGGGGACTGATGGGGTTTTTTTTCTTGCTTCTCTTCTTTTCCCTAACTGCTGCTGGCTTTAAGTGAAGTAAAGGGTTCTTTGGCACTGGAAGAAGATGGATGTAAGATCCTCAATAAAGTCAATCTGGATAGTTCCATGGGTCTCTCTCCTCCTTCCAAACACATCCCCATGCCTCCTCCTCCTCTACCCCAACTCAGACCCACAATGTTTTTTCTGTGGAAGTTCATCAAGTAATTAGAATAGGGCCTGCTAAACTACAAGATCAAGGAATGTTATTTTTATTTAGTTGAAAGGCAAAGTTAGGGGGAGAGAGGGGCTGCTCTAGCATAGTGAGCTAATAAGCCTCTGCCTGCACTGCCAGCATCCCATGTGGGCATCAGTTTCAGTCCAGCTCTCTGCTATGGCCTCGGAAAGGGAAAGAAGGTGGCCTAAGTGCTTGGGCCCCTACACCTGTGTGGGAGACCTGGAAGAGACTCCTGGCTTCAGACTGGCTCAGCTCTGGCCGTTGCAGCCATTTGGAGTGACCCAGCAGATGGAAGACGATTCTTATTTGAGAGGTAGAGTTAGAGTTAATGAGATGACATCCTCCATCTCCAGTTCACTTCCCAAATGACCATAACAGTTGGCTCATATCAAAAGCAGTAGCCAGGAGCTTCTGGGTTTCCCACGTAGATGCAAGGGCCCAAGGACTTGGGCATCTTCCACTGCTTTCCTAGGCCATAGCAGAGAGCTGGATTGAAGAGGAGCAGAGGGGACTCAAACTCCCGATACGGGATGCTGGCGCTGCTAAGTCTGTGTTCAGGTATTTGTGATACATGTGCAGAAAGCTGTTCAAAAGATTGCTGATCATTTTCAGACTTCTCTGACAAGACTTAACGGTAACACTCCCCACAAATGAAGAGATCTTAAAATGCCTAACAGCTCAGACTGGCCATGGTACCTAATATCCACAATGACTTCTGCCGCCACCTGCCGTGTTCCAGCTTACCAGATGTGCCGGCTGGGGGCTGGGGAGGGGTGGTCTCTCCCTGCCGTGGCCGTGGATCGTAGGCTGCTTTCAGCTCCTTCTGCAGCTCAGCAGGAAGGGCGGCGAACACCTCAGGGTCCACCTGGTGGAAAAGGCAGGCCTCAACCCTCCAGATGGCACCTGGTTGGTATTTCTCACACAACAGACCTTGTTCTCAAGTACAAGTTCTTACTAGGTCAGTATCAAAGCTCATTAAATCTTCAAGAAGCTTAAGGTGAAAATAAGCCATCAGAGGACTTCTGAACTTGCAGAGCTGACACATGCACACATTGTGCAGAACCCACAGGGCAAAGACACTGGCAGAGGCAGCACGATGAGATCTGGGGGTTTGTACCGTCCCCTGCACGAGTGTGCATCTCCACCCTGTCCATGTCAAGTGTGGCCCAGCTGGGTGTTCTGGCCAAAGGGGAACAGGATGTGTTTACTTAATTTTGCAAGAAGCTTCTTTAAACACCCACGTAACAGAACCTCCCCCTCCTCTTTCCTCACGTGCTTTAGGGAGAGGCTGCAATGTCAGTCTGTTCCATACATGAGGTGGGGCAAAGCTAAGAGCTGCCCCATGGGCGCAGTGGAAGTCACTGGGCAGGAAGGTGCAGAGGAGAAAGGGAAATGAGGCACGCCGTAGGGAACGGGATGGGTACGAGGACTTCCAACACTGAAAAGGCCCTGAGGTTTAACTTGCCTGTGAAAATGCTGGAAGGGCTATTACATTGATTCCCATATCACCGTTAGACTCCTGAGGTTCTGGTATTTGCAACAAAACTGTCCCAACTGCTTGTGGCAAAATTCCGGTATTGCAGCCATTTGCTGGTTGGTTCTTGTGGTGGCCGTGGGACTCGCCTTGCTGAATAGCACAGGCGTGCTCTACTTGTTCCCGGAGATCAGGTGGAAGTGCTTCCAGAACAGACTGATCGAGCTACAAAATGCCAAACACACGAGTCTGAATTTACAGAAATGGGGTACTGGAGAGGTAACAGAGTTGGTTTGAACACCTAGAATAATGAATATAAGGTATAGAGGCTACAGGAGTAGGGAAGCTATCATCCCCAAATTAGTTCATTTCTGGAACATCTTGGCCTTTAGCCACTGGAGCCTTAGTGCAGAAGACAAGCAAACCCTGCCCACCAAGCATTCTGTGATCTGCAAGGTCCACATACAGCCACGGGGGTCTGGAATGGGAATCGCCAGGAAGACGGAACTTGTATCAATGGGCAGACTTGGATCAGATGTTCACGTTTCAGAAGGGAGACTATCCAAACCAACAGCAAACCCTAGTCTGCAAGCAGCAAGTTGGAACAGAGTTCCTGAGACCTAACTACTTAACCTGTACAGCATTATCGCCTGCCTACAGCCAGCTGTCTGCACATAAGCCCTTTGCAAACACTCAGTCCCACAACCTGGACAGGCCAGCCTTATCCTGCTAGAAGCAGCCAGTTTTGAATTAAGTGACCAAGCAACTGGGGTCCTATGCCAACATACCAGAACTGCTGCTTTCCCTAGTCCTCAGCCACCTCCCATGTTGGGGAACAAAGGTAGCCACAAACCTTTTCAAAATCGTTTCCAGTGCTATCCTAATGAAAAGGAGCAAAGGATACCAGGAGTACAACGCATTAGCAGCCCACACAAACTGAATTAGCTTTTATTATGAAAATGACTCACTCTACAGAAATAAGTGTTCTCAAATCCTGCCCAATCTTTTGACGTGGGCCTCTGCTTCCTTCCCTACTGCTCAGCAAAGCTGCTTTGTTGAACAGCGTGAGTCTGTGACATGACTGCTGACAAAGGGTGCAGCTCACAGAACTGCCTTTCAGCGAGGCTGTACAACTTGCAAGAGCTGCTAATCTCTGAAAAAGTGCTATCATTCACCTAGCCAACTGCTGCGTGCTGAGATTTCTGCAACACCATGACCCACCCTAACAAGTAATCCTCTCTCCCTTTCTTGGTTATGCTGAGCAATGAAAAATGTCATTTTCATTCGTAAACAACTTCTGTAAAACCAGCTGGGCCATGGTTTTCCGGTTGTATTTAGGATAAGAATGTACCTGAGAAGGTGATGGGACCTCTATACTCAGGTTCAGTCTGGACTGCACACCGAGGGGAGAATGCAGACCATTCCATTTCCCGGCAGACTCGGCTCTGCTGGTGTCAGGACTGGGAAACGCTGGCACACGTGCAGGAAGAGACGGCAACAAAGTGCAGGTTCTAGAGGCAGACGACATATCCCCATCCACAGCAGACAGGACCACTGCACGTACAGAACACAGATCAGACTCATCATAATTAAGAATGAAAATCTGTTTAAAAATGTCACTTGGAGCCATGCCAATATGAAAAAACGCACACCCTGGACCACCAACCTTCCTTGTGCTCCTCTTCTGTGGATTTCTGAGCTTTCTGGACTTGGAAGAGATCATGGACGGAACGCAGTCCACCAGGATGGTGGCTCGACTGAGCTGCTGAGTGCCTAGAGCATGTGGAGGGTGCCAGGTTAGCGGGCACCAACTGATTCACATGCATCCCAACCTGAAACCAGAATAAAGAGCATGTCACTAGAAAAAGGAACACTAAAAGCAAATGGAAGTTTAAGCAACATTCTTAATGATAAGATTATCTTATAGACCCTGTTTCTAAAACAGAGGTAAATAAAATCTGTCAAAACAGCCTAGTATATGATTTATTACAAAAACCACTTCCAGCCTAGCTAGTGAGCAATACATTCTACCTAAGTATACTGCAGTATCTTTAAAATACTATTCCAATGTATTCTAAATGTATTCCAATGACATTCTAGTCAACTAAGGTTTTAAACCAGACCTTTAAAGATGCTGAAAATATACCCTACTTAAACAGTTTTTTCCTTCATTTATTTTTTCTTTTTAAAAATTATATAATTTTCAAATCAAGAATGGGAGGGGGAAGAACAGCAAGTGTACCAGATTACCAAAACCATCCCATCGTAAAGCTCCAGTGTGCAGTATTTCAGAGAGCAGCTTCCATTACGCTGGCTTAGCGACTGTAATCCTTTAACTAAACCCACATCAAGCTACGTTCTCCACTCATGCGTCACGAAATTCAACCCACCACAACTCGTCTTTAAGAAGATCTAGAGTTTCAACATCCTGACGCCCTCTTTCCTGGCTGTTCCCAAGGTGCCTTCTCCCGTGGTTTGTTTCTCCCTTTTAGACTGTCATGCCGTAGACATCAGAATAAATTGCTGATTAAAAGGGCATTAAAGATACAACATTTTCTGATGTCCCATCTTTTAGGAAACAATAACAGGAAGAACAAGATATTGGGTTTAAAAGTAGCCTTTGAGAAAGAAAGGCACTACAGACACGCAGAAAATTCAGAAATGTCCTAACAAACCAGACTGGCATGAAGACTAAGGAGGTCAGCTCAGGTGGGAGTGGAGCTCACGATCTGCATAGACCTAACCTCCACCACAGGAACATCCAGAACAAGTCAGAATTCTGAAAGGTATCACACACTTACTCACCCCTCTCATATCCGATATATTGAGTTTCATGGTGTGAAACATGTTTAGTGCAGCCTTTCCAATTACTTTTGCACTATCTGTTGCCTGGTCAAGAGTCACAGTCCTGTAAATGACAGGAGTACTTTTTAGAGAAACAAAAGCCACCTTGCACATGGATTCACTGGTACTCCAGTGAATAGCACAGAACTATATAAGGAGTTACAGAGAAGTCAACCAGTTATGTAAACAGTACATAAAAATGAATGAGACAATTTCCCTCCAAGGAACCCAACAGTACCAAATGATACTGGCAGCAAGAGGGGGCTAAGTACACAGAACCTTGGGACTTCTAAGTAAAAACAATAATGGAATCTGTCAGCTAAAAATGAATTCAGAAGCCTAGAAAAAGACAAAATTCTGGGTATGAATGAGCGATAAGCACAGGATGTTAGGTTCGGAGGTTACCGCTGCTGAGATGTAACTGATACACAGAAAAGAGAGGAATTCTCTGCATTTGGGTTACTGACTTCCACTGTGTTTAAAGCCACTGAGTAATTCACACATGTGAACATGCCTTTTAGAGGGCCCTAACACCCTGAGGGCGCCTGGTCTCATCTGGACTTAGGAACCAAGTGGTCAGCTACGAGACATGACATCCACTGTAACCTAATACCCAAAGACTGGAGTGTGAGTCTTAGAACTGGAAGACCAGGGGATCAGCCACCCATTGGTGGCAAACCCTGTGCTACGCTCACTCACTGTTTTCTTAAGGGCCTTCCTGGGGCTCTGGCATGAGCAGGGTAGCCCAATGCAAAGAGAAAACTACTAACTCAGTATCAATATATTGCTTCTGGTTCTCTTTTCAATGGAAAACTCAAGTGTTTTGATGATTCTTTCCGTGTATCTTAAACATTAAATTTCAGAAGTTAGAAAAACAACTTGTATTCCCAGAAAGGTATCATAAAATTGAATCTGATTTCCCTAAAGAAATTATGTTTACCAAGATAATACTCAGGGCTGGGGTTGCAGCATAGCAGGAAAGCAAATGCCTGCAGTGCCAGTATCCTATATGGGCACCAGATCAAGGCCATCAGAAGTACACACTTCCTGTCCAGCTCTCTGCTGTGGCCTGGGAAAGCAGCAGATGGCCCAAGTCCTTGAGTCCCTGTACCCACATGGGAGACCTGGAAGAAGCTCCTGGCTCCTGGCTTCAGATTGGCCCAGCTCTGCCTTTGCAACCATTTGAGGAGTGAATCACTGGATAGAAGAACTCTCTCTCTCTCTGTGCCTCTGCCTCTCTGTAACTCTTCCAAATAAAGAAAGCAATCTTTTTTTTTTTTTTTTTAAGGTACTACTCTTAGGGCTGGCACTGTGGTGCAGTGGTAAACCTGCCACGTGCAGTGCTGGCATCTCTCTCTCTGCCTCTGTAATACCACGTTTCAAATAAATAAATCTTTAAAAAATGATAATAGATAATAATCTTGAATAAAGGCCCAATAAATAGCTTATCATAGAAATGATCACTAACACTATATTGAACTATATTAAATAAACTACCGTTTGAAATATACATACATTTTAACACTTATTACAGGAGATAAAGGTAACAGTTCAAAATGACCAACTGCATAAAATGTTTTGTAGGTTCCTTTGTTTAATGCATACTTTATACTCCTGGTTTTCATGGTAAACAAACAACAATGAACTGGGGAGTGCCTGTGTCTGACAGCTGCCTAATGACATGGCAGCATCACCACATACATGAGCTACTCTGCACCAGACTCCAATTCCCTACATGTGGCTTCCAGCGTCGGAAGGCTTTACCTTTAGTTTGAAAGATATATTAAAATACACTGTATCATGCAGTATAAAATGACATGCAAAACCAATAATTTTTATTTTGGTCACATATCTTACATAAGTTTAGTAAGTGGCCCTCATGTTAAAAATCATCAAAACAGCTTTCAAACGTTTCCTCCCAGTTTTCAGAGACTGACTCTCTTCACAGAGTTCATACCTACAAATCACGGCTGAAAGGAGTGCGCAGAAACTTCCCTCAGGGAGAGCTGCCAAGTCCACAAACCCCAACTGTGCCCTGGTGCTGCACGTCTGCAGGCACTTCCTTCAGTGCACGCACTGACCACAGCAGTCTGGGAGCCCCAGCCCCAGCCCCACACCATTCCCATTCCACTTGTGATGGCCGAACCGGAGTGGATTTACCAATTCCGAAGGCCTTGGGCACAGGCCTGGACCTACAGAACATCAAATAACCCCAGACTTTATAGCTCTTTAGCTTTACAGCTCTTCCTGGGTTTTATGTTCTGTTAGTTACAGTAAGCTTCAGGGAAATAGAATTATCAAGCTCCTTTTGAAGCTTACCTGGCAATGTTATCACAAATTCCATGGCCTCCAAATTTTGCAGTCTCCACAGGGGCCCCCAGCTTTCGCACCATTATTTTCAGAGTCAGACGTTTGCCCTTCACGCCAGCAGACTCGAGTCGTCTTTGGATTTCTTCTGAAAGACTCAGAAGAAAAGCTTCTGCCTCTTTCGGCTATGTTTTGAAACACAAATGTGAGAAACTTCCATGTTATTTTCCTTTGGATCTTAGTAATTATTTTCAAGTATTTTAGTTCTTAATATCAAAGAGATCTATTATTTACTATCCCAATTAATTCTCTGTCACAAATAATCATTCTGGGGCCGGCGCTATGGTGTTGTGGACTAAGCCTCTGCCTGCAGTGCTGGCATCCCATACGGGCGCTGATTCAAGTCCTGGTTGCTCCTCTTCCGATCCAGCTCTCTGCTGTGGCCTGGAAAAGCAGTGGGAGATGGCTCAAGTGCTTTGGCCGCTGCACCTGCATGGGAGACCCAAATGAAGCTCCTGGCTTCGGATCAGCCCAGCTCCAGCTGTTGTGGCCATTTGGGGAGTGAACCTATGGATGGAAGATCCACTTCTACCTCTCTCTGTAACTCTACCTCTCAAATAAATAAAATATTGCAAAAACAAAAAAATCCTCGGAGGCCCAGCACTGTGGTAGAGCAGGTTAAAACTTGTGATGAGGAGCCAGCGCCATGGCTCACGTGGTTAATCCTCTGCCTGCGGCGCCGGCATCCCATATGGGCACTGAGTTCTAGTCCCGCTTGCTCCTCTTCCAGTCCAGCTCTCTGCTGTGGCCCGGGAGTGCAGTGGAGAATGGCCCAAGTGCTTGGGCCCTGCACCTGCATGGGAGACCAGGAGGAAGCTCCTGGCTTCGGATCCGCATAGCTCCAGCCGTTGCGGCCATTTGGGGAGTGGACCAACGGAAGGAAGACCTTTCTCTCTGTCTCTCTCTCTCACTGTCCATAACTTTGTTATGTCAAATAAATTTAAAACAAACAAACAAAAAACTTGTGACAAACATCCCGTATTATGTGCATCCCCTCTCAGAGTGCCAATAAAGTCCCGGCCGCTCCACTTCCCATCCAACCCCCCTGCTAATGCGCCTGGGAAAGCAGCAGAGGATAGCCCTAACACTTGGGCCCCTGCTGCCCATGTGGCAGACCTGACGGAGTTTCTTGGCTCCTGGCTTCAGTCTGGCCCAGACCTGGCAGTTGTGACCAGGGAATAATATATCTCTCCCCTTCTCTCTGATACTCTGCCTTTCAAATAAATAAATAAATCTTAAAAGAAAAATCATTCTGTATACTCTAAATATTCAAAAGTTTCCTCTTCCCAATAAAGCAAAAGGAATCACTTATAAATGCATTTCTTTTGCTTTTCTACACCATCACTGACCTGCTACAATTCTAAATTATTTGTTCTTATTAACAAGTTCTACTAATAAAATGTGCTCTCCAACATGACCTTAATTCCCACAAACAGTCCAAGCATGGTTTTCATTCTTAAGAAACTGAACTGGCTGAGTTCCACACAGTAGGCATGAGAGGGAAATTACCTCATCACATTTTAGGTCCTCACAGAACTTATTAAATTTCAAACACACATCCAAATACATATTCTGAAGGAAAATGGAAACTACTCATCTGTGCCATTACATCCTAAACCCAGGAATAATAAGGAAGTTGGCTACAACTTACTTGTAACTGTAGCTTAAAAATAACTTCAACACTGAAAACATTTTTAAGGTCTTTTTTCCCTCTTCATTGGAGATGAGAATTACAAAGTCTCCAGTTCTGTAAGAACTGACCCCCAACACGTCAACTTTATCCCCACACCCCCAGTCCAAGTTCTCTTGGTCTTATCTGAGCCCTACCTTATAGAGTATTACTTCTGAAAATTTTCCTGACGTTCTCAGAAAACCAGGTTTTAAGATTTCATTTCAGGCCGGCGCCGCGGCTCACTAGGCTAATCCTCTGCCTAGCGGCGCCGGCACACCGGGTTCTAGTCCCGGTCGGGGCGCCGGATTCTGTCCCGGTTGCCCCTCTTCCAGGCCGGCCCTCTGCTGTGGCCAGGGAGTGCAGTGGAGGATGGCCCAGGTGCTTGGGCCCTGCACCCCATGGGAGACCAGGAAAAGCACCTGGCTCCTGGCTCCTGCCATCGGATCAGCGCGGTGCGCCGGCCGCAGCGCGCTGGCCGCGGCGGCCATTGGAGGGTGAACCAACGGCAAAGGAAGACCTTTCTCTCTGTCTCTCTCTCTCACTGTCCACTCTGCCTGTCAAAAAAAAAAAAAAAAAAAAAAAAAGATTTCATTTCAAACATTAGGAGTCTTCTGGTTTAGACAGAGACAAGCCTGTAAGCTATAAACAGTAAGGCAAAATCTGTCATGTGGGCATGGAGCTGTAGTGTGGTTGGTTAAGCCTCCACCAGGAAGCTGGCATCCGGTACGAGTGCTAGTCCATGAGCTGGCTGTTTTGCTTCTGATCCAGCTCCCTGCTAATGCACCTGGGAAAGCAGCAGAGAAGGGCCCACATATTTTGGGCCCTTAATCCCACGTGGGAGGCCCGGAGAAAGCTCCCGGCTCCTGCCCTCAGCCTGGCCCAGCCTCAGCTGTTGACCATTTGGAGACTGAACCAGCAGATGAAATCTCTCTCTCTCTCTCTCTCTCCTCCTCTCTCTCTAGCTCTGGCTTTCAAATAAATAAAAATAAGTCTTAAAAAACAAAAGAAAAATCTGTCATGTGATCAGTACCTGTGTAAACCTTATTCCATAGTTGATCTCAGCTGAAACAGACTTTCTTTCCTTTTCAGTTCGAACTGGTCTGTCATCCAAACCACGGCAGAACCTATAGAGCATCTGACCTGTTTTGGGACCAAATTCTTTTTGGAGTTTTGCCATGGTCATATACTGCAAGTCTCCACAAGTTTTAATTCCCAAAGATGCCAACTTAGATTCCATTGTACGTCCAACGCCTAGGAAAGGGAACAGAGAGTTCTAGTTTTGCAGGACACACTTACTAAAAGTAATTTTAGTAATCTGAAATAACTATCATTCATGCACAACTAGTTTAAAATAATCTTTAAAAAGCTTAGTTAAGTGACAAAACTTAAGCATCTTATAAGACTGAATAAAGTTCTTTTAGTATAGTCATCACAGTAGTAGTATTTCTAGAATCCACCTGTCAATTTGGACTCTACAAAGACAGAATCCAGACTTAAATGTGAGGGTATTTCAAGGTGGTCACAGAAAATCAAATTAAGAGATGTATTTATTTTGGTGCAAAAAAATGTTTAAAGATTTATTCATTTATTTGAAAGTCAGAGTTGCAGAGACAGGGAGAAACACAGAGAGATCTTCCATCCAGTGATTCACTCCCCAGATGGCCCTAACAGCCTGGGGCAGGGCAGGCCAAAGCCAGGAGCCAGGAGCTTCTTCCAAGTCTCTCAGAGATCCAAGAAGTTGGGTCATCTTCCGCTGCATTTCCCAGGCCATCAGCAGGGAGCTGGAATGGAGCAGCCAGGGTACGAACCAGTACCCATATGGAATGCCTGTGTCACAGGAGATGGCTTTGCCACAAATCCATGCATACAAGGAATCTTCAAACAACTCATGGAAGTGGCCAGATAGGTAGTGCAGCAGGTTAAGCTGCCTGCTGTAACACTGGCATCCCTTATAGGAGCGCTGCTTTGATTCCCATCAACTCTGCTTCTGATCCTGCTCCCTGCCAATGAGCTAATGAAAGCAGACAATGGCTCCAGTGTTTGGTCCCTGGCCACCCACATGGGAGACTCAGCTGGAGTTTCAGGCTCCTGTGTGTAGCCTAGACTAGCCCTGACCATTTAGGGAATGAACCAGCAGATGGAAGATCTCACTGCCTTTCAAGTGACTTTTTTTTAAATTCATGGACAATATATATTATGGAAAAAATATGAATGTATTTCCAAAATGTTTTTCACCAAAATTAATGTTATCTTTTAATTCAATATTTCATGAACTTCTGGAAGTGTCCTTGTATGTGTAACTAAAGTTATCTAAAGAATGGGATATGGGGGCCAGCACTGTGGTTCAGCAGGTTAAGCCGCTGCCTGTGGTGACTACATCCCATATGAGTGCTGGTTCAAATCCCTCCTGTTTCACTTCCAATGCAGCTCCCTGCTAATGCCCCTGGGAAAGCAGTGCAAGATGGCCCAATTAGTTGGGCCCCTGGACTCCTGTAGGAGACCTGGACAGAGTCCCAGCCTCCTGGCTTTGGCATGTCTCAGCCCTGGCTATTGTGGCCATTCGGGAGTGAACCAAGGGATGGAAGATCTTTCTCTCTCTGTAACTCTGCCTTTCAAATAGTAAGTCTTAAAAGAACAAAACTCCCATAAGAGGTATTACGCACCCCAACAGCTAGCCCGGCAGCAGGTGCTATGTGCTACCCTGCAGATTTCTGTCCCCTCTGAAGGATGCTCATGAGCTCTGCTTCTCTAGGTTGGGATCTTGGTTTTCATCAGTCTGCCCTACAGGCTTTACAAAGATGGACATATCTAGCAAAGTGTTTTAGAGAAATCTAGGTAAACTGTAATTCTTAACAAAAATGGTTCCACAGCATCAAATAAATTATTTCCCACTGAAGATGAAAAGATCATGTGCATTTCTGGTGTTCTGTACTATCAAGAGTTTAGAGTGAAGTCTGCCCTCTTCTGCTCGTCACTGTTAATTCTAGCTCCTGTCCAGGGCTGCCTTTAGTAGCAGGTTCCGCCCAGAGAACCACCAGAAGCAGTGATGAACACCACAACGTTAGATTGTGCATTTTACAAAGACCTATGTCCATAGCAGTGGGCCAGACTAGCTTAAACCAAGAAAGCTGGATGAAAGACGTTAAGGGGGCTGGCTCCTAATTGTGCCAATTTAATGTGTAAGTCAGATCAAAAGAATACCAGAGACTATGAATTGACAATTAGGAAAATCCTAGAGACCAACCACAAAAAGTTAAGATTCTAAGTGAGGTGTATGATGAATATTTCTCAATGTGGGGAGGAGAAATCCAACAGAATGGAAGAATCATGTACTACAAAAAAGGTAGGCAGCTATTTGTGTTCAGGAAAGATATTTTTTTCCCTTTCCCATGTTGCTTCACTCCCCACTCCCACAACCTAATCATAATCTGTTCTGCATAGATATGGGTGCCAATCTGTTCTTGTGGACTTGCAATACTAGCAAGAGGCAGTAATGATATTAGATTAATGTGTGTGTGTGTGTGTGTGTGTGTAGGAATCCATAGGTTTTATAGTGTCTTCCTGTAGCTGTACTTTTAAAGCTAGGAGTAAACACAGGAAGAAAACTCTTACTTACTAACAGGTACAAAAGAAAGGATGTTCTATTAAACATTATCAAATTAAACACAACCCAGGGGCCAGCGCTGTAGCATAGCACGTAAAGCCACCGCCTGAAGTGCCAGCATCCCATATGGGTGCTGGTTTGAGTCCCAGCTGCTCCACTTCTGATCCAGCTCTCTGCTATGGCCTGGGAAAGCAGTAGAAGATGGCCCAAGTCCTTGGGCCCCTTCACCCACATGCGAGACCCGGAGGAAGATCCTGGCTCCTGGCTTTGGATCGGCACAGCTCCAGCCACTGTGGCCATCTGGGGAGTGAACCAGCAGATGGAAGACCTCTCTCTCTCTGCCTCTCAAATAAATCTTAAAACAAAATACAATCCAATTCAACTGCACTGTCCCTTTAGTGAAGGAGAAAAGCTCTACTCCATGAAAGACAACGGCCTCAGGGGGAGATGATTGAGAGAGGTGGGGGGTGTGGCTGACCTCTACCCCTATTACTTGAAGGGTGAAAAAATAAACCAATCCTGGAGCAGCACCAAAATCCTGGAGAGGGCTGCTAGTTTTAACTGGATGCCTAATGTAAGTGTAAGAAAAGGATGACGTATTTAAAGAGAAAGTAAAGGAAGCACAGGGCCCAAACTGAATGTAGCCACCTAGAAAGGAAAATATGCTCACTTAGAACCACGTCTCCAAGAAGTAGAGAAGAAAATCAGAGCTACGGGAGCTGCTTGCTGGCAACTGGAATGAAGACTTGGTACTTAAAATGGCCAATAATGGCCCCACCTTGGCATCCAGACCTGGCTGTGCAATACAGACACAAGAAAGTTTCAAAGAATAACATTTTGCCCATCTACGTCCCTACCAAGCAAGAAAACACAAAAATGGAGATGTGGGCCGGCGCTGTGGCTCACTTGGTTAATCCTCCGACTGTGGCACTGGCAATCCATATGGACGCCGGGTTCCAGTCCTGGGTGCTCCTCTTCCAGGCCAGCTCTCTGCTGTGGCCCGGGAGGCCAGTGGAGGATGGCCCAAGTGCTTGGGCCCTGCACCCGCATGGGAGACCAGGAAGAAGCACCTGGCTCCTGGCTTTGGATTGGCACAGCACCGGCCGTAGCAGCCATTTGGGGAGTGGACCAACGGAAGGAAGACCTTTCTCTCTGTCTCTAACTCTACCTGTCAAAAAAAAAAAAAAAAAAAAAAAAAAAAAAAAAAAAAAAAGGAGATGTTCTGTGTGTGCCCTGCATGTGGCTACAGTGCATTTGAAATCTGGTCAGTGCAGCTCAGGAACTGACATGTTAATTCTGATGTTACTAGCTTCACCTGGCTACACTCCGATGCTAGTACTGGTCGTTGTGTCCACATCTGTGTGTGAAGTGTTTCAGAAGAGATAGAAATCACAGACCGAAGCCGTAAATCAAGCACAGGCTGAACGAGGTACACAGGGCTCTTAACTGGGGGCTCCCACACAGGGCAAAGGCCTGGCAAAGGCCCAGAGAACGTGTGGAGACATTCTTGGTACAGAGACATTGGCTGGGGACGGTCCTAGCTTTAGTTAGGTAAGATCAAGTTAGGGGATGTATCTGCTAGTTTAACATAAGCATTCTTCCGTGGTGTCCTCTAGAACAAACTTCGTATTGTAAATGTTTTTCCTCCTCATCTGGCCAGGAAGCAGATGAAGGGGAGTAGTAAGATTACTAGGTCAATAAGTTAAAAACTGTTTAAAAAAAAAAAAGAAAAGAAAAAAATCTACAAAATTGGTTCAACGATGGTGTTTTGAACTGATTATGTATTCCCCAAACTTACATGTCTAACATTTAACTACCAGCATGTTTCACTGTGATTATCTATGGACACAGTCGTTTAAAGAGGTAACTAAGCTAAAATGAGGTCATGTGGGCAGGCTCCTATTCAATCTGACTGGTTTCTTTGTAAGAAATTGAGAGTCGGGGATGAGGGAATGGGGGAGGCCGGCTCCATCATGGCACTGGATGCCCACAACCCGCATCAGAATGCAAGTTCAAGTCCCAGCTACTCCATTTTGGATCCAGCTTCCTATTGATGCGTTCTGGGAGTGAACAGAACTGGGGTAAGGAATCTTCTTTCTGCCAAGAGCCATTTGGATATTTGTAGCATCATTTGTGGACCCTACAAAATTATCAACTTAAAGATTAGCCTGCTATAGATTTACTGAATTTCAAGTTTGGCTTGTAGTTGCCTTGGCAGGGTCAGATCAAATGATTTCTTTCTTTCTTTTTTGTTTTTTTAAAGATGTTATTTATTTGAGAGGCAGGGTTACAGACAAACAGGGAGAGATAGGTCTTCCATCAGCTGCTTCACTCCCCAGATGGCTGCAACAGCCAAAGCTGGGCCGATCCAAAGCCAGGAGCCAGGAGCTTCTTCTGGGTCTCTCACATGGGTGCAGGTGCCCAAGCATTTGGGCCATCTTCCAGTGCTTTCCCAGGCCATAGTTGAGAGCTGAAATCGGAAGTGGAACAGCTGGGACTAGACCTGGTGCCCATATGGGATGCCAGCATCCCAGGAAGACTTAGCCTACTACACACAGCACCAGGCCTTCTGCTGGGTTTATATGGCCAGTAGGCCAGACATTCCTCACCCCTATTGTACATGATGGCTCAAGTCCTTAGGCCTATTGCCACCCACATCAAAGACCAAGATGGAATTTCCAAGTTCCTGGTTTCAGCCTGGCCTAGCCCTGGCTGTTTCAGGCATTTGGGGAGTGAACCAGCACACAGAAGACCTCTCTTTCTATCTTGCTCTGCCTTTCAAGTTGATGAAAATCAATAAACATTTTTAAAAATAGAAAAAAAGAAACCTGAGACACAAACACACAAGCATGCACACAGGAAAGCTCATGTGAGGATGGAGCAAGGCCATCTACAAGCCAAGGAGACAGGCCTCAGAAGAACAACCCCACTGACATCTTCATTCCCAGCCTCCAGAACCATGATAATATTTGTAACAATAAATTCCTGTGTAAGCCTCTGAGTTTGGGGCCCTTTGTTAAGGCGCTTCTTAGGAAATAACAGAGTTGGCTAGCATAATAAACTTTACATACACTGGTTCCTTCTTGAAGAAAACTGCATTAAAAAAGTAATTAAATCTAATAAGGTAATTTGCTACTTTGAATACATAATGCTATTTATTCTTCAAACTGAACCTCAAGATGACATCAAAAACATTATTTTTTGCCATAATACATTGTTTTAGGTCACACATCTACTAAGGGGTTGGGAATATTCTTCCACCACAAAATGGCATCTGAATGATTTCTTATTTTATGACCTATAATGGAAATTTCTAATTCAATTCCATATATTTCATTGGGTTTAAAATTACGCATTTAAAAATACCATTAAATCCACTTTTAACAAATGGATGAGTTTAAAAATCTTCAAAACAGATGGCCCAAGTACTTGGAGCCCTGCACCTACATAGGAGACTGGGAAGACGCACCTAGCTCCTGGCTTCAGATAAGCTGAATTCTAGCCATTATGGACATTTGAGAAGTGAACCAGCAGATGGAAGCCTGCTCTCACTCTTTCTCTCTCTCTGTACTCTGCCTCTCCAATAAAAATAAATCTTAAAAAACAAACAAACAAACAAACAAAAAAAACAACTTTACAACACAAATACCCAAGAGCTTTATGAAGTTGACACAGGTGGCTTAATAACACATAACACCCTTCCCCTAGCAAGGAAGGTATATATAGGAAGTTTTTCTTCAGTGTCTCAAGTTTACAAAAACACAACACCTCATATTTAGGTTTTATTTCTAATATAGTGCATACATTTTCTTTTACAATTATTTGTAAACTGTCCGTAGTCTTGCAGCATGATTTCATAAACAAAGATCTCCAAACTTTGCCTATTTCAATTAGTATTTCTTTAAAACACAACAGCAATTGCAGCATATTCCCTTTAAAATGATTTCTTAGAATCCTCAATCTTGCTACTTGAAAAACACCCATCACCAAACTAAGACGTAATACTATGGCCTAGAGAAAGCAATTGAGAAGATTTTCAATAAGAATTAAAAATTTTGTTTTCCATTACACTCAAGCAGACTCAAAAAAATATTTAATACTCATGTTTGGGAAATATATAGAACTAAGCAAAGAATTTATGAGTGCCTTCAGTAGACAAAAAATTAAAAAGATTTCTGCTTACCTGGTAGATTAATAACTAGCTGACCTCTGATAAAATCATCTACTTCTTCTGGTTTCAAGTGGTACTGTCCATCTGGTTTTGCTTTTCTAGTTGCCATTCTAGCAAGGAGAATGTTAGAACCTACAATATTAGAAGGAAAATCAAGAAATCTTTAGAATTTTAAAAATTTCCTAATAAAGACATCAATCATTTATGAAAATAAGATATAATTTTGATCGTTTGCAACAGTGCATAAAACTGGCAGACTTTGGTTAAGTATTCCAGATTACGACTGCAGGCTGCTGGACATAAAGGTTTGAGAGAAAGCAGTCCTGATTTAAGAGCAGGGTTTACAGGACACATACTGGGGAGGGAAATGCGGGCACAAGAATGCCACTGGGCTTAAGCAAGCACGCCCTGAGCACTGACACACAAGTGGTGGGAGGTGAGGCCAGGAGAGTCCACAGCAGGGACAGTCGTGGGCCAGGAAAGCTGCACAGAGAAGGTCACGATGTGCAATGCAGGGCTGCTACCCTCCCTGAGTATCTAACTCCTCCAGACATCAAGGGACACTGACAGCAAGGACACCTCTTGCTTTTATGGAGGACTTAATTGAAAACTGTATTTTTCCTAGGGTGATAAAGATTCTTGCAAAGAAAAAAGGCTCTGGAAAGTCACATCAAAATAGTGGTGAGTTCTGAGGAAAGTGGAAACATCAAGTTTGAATTACATGCTGGAACCTGAAAGAACACAACCACTTGTCAATTAAAAGTAAGTGCTATTAAAAGCAACCTCACACTGGGACACAGAAGCTGAGTCTGAAAGGAGAAGGCTCTTTGGGCCAGCAGGCGGAGTCAGAGGCGGGCTAGTGCGTCACCACAGGATTGCTCATGGAGTATTAATCATGTCAAATTATTTGTCTGTCTTAAGATATTCTGACATCTTGGATCTCGCTGGTTGGGGAGACACTGCCCTTTGCACGCCAACCCTCGCAGGGCTGGATAATTCCTGAACGTATTTCTCATACGCCACCCAGTAAGTCGCCCCTAATCACCTCCTTAACACATTCTCAAACCAAGCTCAATACATTTCCCACCCTAGGCAGCTCACAGCTATCTACCAGGCCACTAGAGACCACCCCCATAGGGCTAAAGCCCACCAAAATTACTCAGACTAGCCAACCCTAAACTGATTCCTCTGTCCTGCCTTGCTTTACCCAGGACCCCAATAATGGCTCTGGGTCAGCTGCCACCAGTCTTGCTACTGCCTCCTAGGCATCCTGCTGCTTTCTCTGCATGGTGTGGCCCTCCTCTTGGGAAATATAACAAATGTAAATGTAAAAGGCAATCTAACAAATCTTTCTTACAATGGCATTAGCCTTTGTGTCATCCCTTAGTGGGTACAAAGGAGACAAGGAGCCTCAGAGAAAGAAGGGTGTCTGAATAAGGATGGGAAAATAATTAGGTGCCAGTTTGAGTCCCGGCTGCTCCACTTCCAATCCAACTCCCCACTAATGTGACTGGGAAAGCAGGAGAGGTTGGCCCATGTACTGGGCCCCTGCACCCACATGGGAGACTCGAATATGCTCCTGGTTCCTGGCTTTGACCTGGCCCAGCCCCGGCCATTCTGGCCACTTGAGGAGTGAACCAATGGATGGAAGACACCAGTAGATGGAAGACATCTCTTTCTGTCTCTCTCTCTCTCTGTAACTCTACCTTTCAAATAAAGAAATTAAAAGTAGTAACAATTAAGAAAACATTATCTCTACTTCCCCAGTCTGTGAATACAGAATATGGCAGGGGCAAAATGGCTGCACTCAAGAAAATGGCAAGAACAGGGCTATCTCGGCAGAGGTGCTACAGAGGTTCAGAAAGGAAGAGGACACACAAAGAAGCTTAGGTCTGACAGCGAGCTCCAAGGGCACCAAAGGAAGAGTCAACAACAGACAGGTAAGTGGACCCAAAGCCCAGGCTGCGGCCGCAATGGGTGAGCTGCACAGACTGAGAGTACGAGTTAGCCAGACTTCCAGCACTGACAGAGCAGACAGGCACGGCTGTACTCTCCAGGAAGCTGTAGTACAGACGGTAACAGCGTAACAGGGAGACTGACTGGTATTGGCACTCAACTCAATCCCACACAGCACTCCACACCCCCTCTTTAGTTTCAATTCATTTTTGAAGAAAAAAAAACCTACAAAATAGAATTCAAATTGTTCCATTTTTGAAAGAACAAGTAAAATATTTAAACAGGTTTACTACAAAGCTATCAATCATTTACTTAGATTTCCAATATGCGTCATCTCATGTATCTCCTAAGAGTAAGCAACACTGAGACACCTTGAGGAAAAAGGCACTGGTATCAGGAAGCTCATGAAAACAAACATTGCTCAGAGCAATGGCATCCAAGGATCCTAAAGCAGTTCTACTGAATAAAAATAATAATCCAGAAAAAGTTAGATACTAACCAATTCCAACAGAGGCAGCACATTTAGTTTGGTCTTTGATTTCCATACGGACAGCATCGGCAAATTCCTCAGGAGTGAGTTTGGTCTCTGCAAGGATCTCAGTGATGTCGACCAGTGCTTCATCACAGCTGACAGCTTCGATATTATGAGTGTAACTATCAACACAAAGCAAAGGCAATGAACCACAGCCAGGAAGCCACGTGCTAGACACAATGCTGCAAAATAAAGTCATCTTCAACATTTCCTCACAAAACTTACATCACTAAAAAACAAAACAAAACAATAAAACAAAAAAAACCCACCCAGCATTTTAAATGAACTGCTTGAAGTACCATTTAGTCACCCAACTTCCAACTTCAAAGTTAGTGAGTTCTCTTTTTCCACAGTAACTATCAAAAATACAGCAGAAATCAACATTCCAGTTTCCCTGCACAGAGAATACTTTGTAAACCCTGGGGTAGTAAGTAGTAGATAGTAAGAGCTGTTAAAACATTTAATCTAAAAAATTTTCAAGCATGGTTAAAAAAATCCTTATGGACCAGAAAAACTATACAAATCAAATAACTAATTGCTGCTCTGGTAAAACAAAAATGTAACTAAATATCATTCTCAACAGCAGGTCCCAGGACCTGTAAGATCAGGTGGCCAATCATCCCAACACCTAAGAGAACCCTAACTACATCCAGTGGAAATCCTTTTTTTTTAAAAATCATTTTATATGACCTGCTCATCATGAAGGACTTCTTAACTCTACTACAGAAGGGAAGTTAAGAGCTGCCATGACTTTCCAATGCTAATTTATAATAAGCACTATGAAATCACAAAACAAAATTGTATCAGAAACGGGAGGCAACCAAAGAAGCCTTGGATCAAAACTGTGTCTTCTTTGGTAATGAATACACTAGGAAAATCAGGCCCTACCTCACTGACACCTTACAGTAGGTTACAAATCAGAATAATAGCCCTGTTTGTTCAAGAAACGAGAATGTTTTGTTTAGGCTACAATAAAAAAGCACACTTTTTAAGAACCGAACTGGTATACTTGATATGAGGATTTCTGCTTCAGAGTGAAAGCTGCTCTGAGGCAGGCAGACTAGGAAGTTGAGACAGGACTTCCAAAGGGTGGTAGGAGAATAACACTGTATTTTTTCCCTAAGAATAGAAACATGCCATTGACAATGCCTCCTCAGACTAAAATCCCACCAGGACTTGCACGTGTCACATCCTCCCTCATATCCTGATCCAAGGTCCAGGTTGGCAGTCTGCCTTAGGGTCTTGACACCCGGGACACAGCAGTCCCACTCCCTCACCGCAGTCACCCATTCATGGCCCCCACTGGGAAACTACCACTGGTCTCAGCTCTGGTGTGGGATTTAATGCACTCTCTACTTGGCAGCACAATGCCGTATTTTCTGATCTTACACATAGCTGTGACCACACTCAGTCCTACAAACTGATGCCAGGTAACTTCATCCATCCTTTTATACTTTTTCTCCCTTACTGAAGATCCCACAAGGGCAGAGACTGGATTTCACTCCTCTCTGTGAAAGAGCAAGGAGCAGTGATATATGCATATTCAATACTCATGTTCAAAATGCAGCGTAAGAAAGAAGAGGTAGAAGTGGAGACAGAGACAAGAAATAAACATCTGTTGGAACATTACTATAGTCCTGGGGCCAACAACCCTCGGCCTAACCTCCAGATGCCTGTTTTGGTAAATAAAGCTTTACTGGCACAGGGCCTCATCCACTCAGTAGTAGCTCTATCCATGCACATTCTGGCTTACTAGGGAAGCTGAGGAGTTACAGCAGACAAAACTGTGCTGGCCCCCTGCTTTAAAGTACACACAGTATGTTAGATTTTTTTTAAATTTTGTTTCAAGTCAATATTAAAACATGCCTCTACAAAACATTTAAAAAATGAGCCACAAAAGACTAATTTTTCTAAAAACTAACTGTTGCTAAGTGTGTCTAAAAATTTAAGAAGATAAACTGTTTAATATAGGTTGTAATCAAGCTATCCATCCTAATTTTAAAGAAAACTACAAATAAAATACAATGAAAGAGATAAACAGGCTAAATAAGTTCCATTCATTCATCCATCTGGTCCCATGGGAGGAAAACTGGAACCACTGACTGTATGTTACAGAGGAACAGAAATCAAATTTTACACAGGCATCAGGAAGTACTGGAGTAATTTAGTAATGCAAAAAGGCTTCCTCCAGAATGAGCTGTCACCTTACTGAAACTGGTCAAAGAAAAGAAGGCCGGCCGGTGCTGCAGCTCACTAGGCTACTCCTCCGCCTGCGGTGCCTGCACTCCGGGTTCTAGTCCCGGTTGGGGCGCCGGATTCTGTCCCGGTTGCCCCTCTTCCAGTCCAGCTCTCTGCTGTGGCCCGGGAGTGCAGTGGAGGATGGCCCAAGTACTTGGGCCCTGCACCCCATGGGAGACCAGGATAAGTACCTGGCTCCTGCCATCGGATCAGCGTGGTGCACTGGCCGCAGCGGCCACTTGGCGGGGTGAACCAAAGGAAAAAGGAAGACCTTTCTCTCTGTCTCTCTCTAATTCTGCCTGTCAAAAAAAAAAAAAAAAAAAAAAAGAAGAAGGCCATCCAACTGGGATGCTGATGCTGAGGAAAGGGATTCTGGGGATGTCTGGCAAAAGTGACCCTGACGGTGCTGAAGAAAACTGGATTACCTTTAACATTAGCTGAGAGAAGAATAACAACAGACATGAAATGACTATTATCCACTGTACCTTGCCAAGGTTTCATACATTGTTCTGGCAACCTCCTTATATGCATCAAAATCATATGGCACAGCCTGAAGATTAGGGCATAGCTGTTTAGCATACCCAAAGAACATTCCATTTTTAATGCCAACTTGTCTACAGAGAGAGAACAAAAAATAATAGAGATTATATTAGGAAGTTTCCAAAATGAACTATCAAATATATGGATATTTCCCCATGCCACTAATATATAATCTCCATTTAACCCCTTTCTCATTAGGGATTAAATATATAAATAGGCTTAAGAAAACTTACAGGTTTGTTTCCCCCCAAACAAACAAACAAAATAATCACGCAACTATGTGACTGGTATAAATGACATCTCTTCTCTGTCTGATGACTTCCTCCTAAGACTCAGACCTCTGGCCCCTTTGCAGAGATGCCAGCATGCCATATGCTGGTGATATCACAACCACCACAGAGCAGGAACGTGCTTCAAAAACAGGTTTTCTTCCCTTAATACAAGGCACAGTTTGGCCAGGGTTCATCCCCCAAAGACAAAGAATAGAAACGCAAGAACTACACAAAACAGCGCTATGTGACAAACACACAAAATGTACTCATCCTATTACCACCCAATTCCCAATTGACCAATTCCATGCTCCTGAAGTGGCTCCACAGTGGTTGAGATGCCAACAGCATTGTATATGGTAGGACATCACTCTGGGCAGGAGCCAGGGTTCCAGAACTTTGAGGGACCTAATTGAAAATGGTAAATTTTAAATCTACTGTGTGTCTCAATGCCCCACATTACCTTTGGTATTTTGGAGCATTCAGCACAAACTATAGTTATGGAATTATACATAATTAGTAAAATTCCATTTAATCACTGTGAAGAATAAAAAAAACCATACCATAGTAAAACCATAAGCAAATAATAAAGCACTGTTTCACCAGATTATGTAATATGAAAACAGTTATCCTACACATTTATTCAGTAAGCTTCTGTTAACAAAGGTCCACACACTCAGTCTTCAATTACTCAGAGGCTTGTGGCAGCCTCCCGGTATTCAGACCACTACTGAAAGCCAAGAAGGAAACAGTCCTCCAAGTTACTAAGAAGCACACACAAAATCACAGGTATTTTTTTGTGTACTCAAGAACAATAATAAGTCAGCTCACTGTTAAGTCCCTAATAGATGAGAAATATCCAACAGGAAGGAAAAATTACAATGAAAGAAGTGGCCACTGACAAACAGAATGAATTCTTTCACTCAGGTATTTTGTGAGGTGTTGAGTAAAGATGGTAAATAAAAGAGATCGTATCATGTTCACTGTACGACCCTGTATTCACCTACCAAAGGATGGATTATACTCAACAGGCCTTGTTAATGCAATTTTTAATTATATATAATTAGTATATACTTATATATAGCTTAGGTGTATATAAACAAACATATAAATAGAAGAGTAGTAAAAATTATTAAAGCAGAAAAAAGGTCAAGTATCAAAAAGAGTAAACTTCAGGTAATAATAGTGCCAGATATATAGGTTCAGCACATGAAATCCACATTTAACAAATTTAAGCTAAGCAGGGATGGGAAATTTTTTTTTTGCCAAGGGCCATTTGGATGTTTATGACACCAGTCACGGGCCATACAAAATCATCAATTTAAAAATGAACCTGCTACAGATTTATTGACGTTTTAAGTCCTGCCTGCGGTTGCTTTGGCAGGGCCAGTACAGATAATGTCCCAGACCTTATACAGCCCAGAGGCCAAACTTCCTTTGCCTGTTTGAATGGAATGTGATACATAACTGCTATATGATGTTCTTATATTTACAATACTTTCACTTTCAAAATTTTCATCTATAGATTGTTTTAAAGACACATTATTTATAAAAATATAGGGGTGCTGTAGTGCAGCGGTAGTGGCTACCATCTTCAATGCCAGCATCCAATATGGGCGCCGGTTTGAGTCCCAGGTGCTGCACTTCCCATCCAGCTCTCTGCTGTGGCCTGGGAAAGCAGTGGAAGATGGTTCAAGTCCTTGGCCCCTAGCACCTGCGTGGGAGACCGAGAAGAATCTCCTGGCTCCTGGCTTTGGATTGGCCCAGCTCTAACCATTGCAGCCATTTGGGGAGTGAACCAGTGGATGGAAGTCCTCTTTCTATCTCCAACTCTGCTTCTCTGTAACTCTGTCTTTCAAATAAATAAATAAATCTTTATAAAAAAAAAATCAGTCACTGTCCATTCAACATATTAAGAGATCTCTATTATAAATAAGTAAGAATGGTGAAGGATTCTTATAAAAGCACATGAAAATAGAGGTTTAAAAGTTATTTGAGGGGGCCGGCACTGTGGTATAATGGGTAAAAGCTGCCACCTGCAGTGTTGGCATCCCATATGGACGCTGGTTCGAGTCCCGGCTGCTCCATTTCCAATCCAGCTCTCTGCTATGGGCTGGGAAAGCAGTAGAAGATGGCTCAAATCCTTGGGTCCTTGCACCCACGTGGTAGACCCAGAAGAAGCTCCTGGCTTCAGATGGGCGCAGCTCCAGCCGTTGTGGCCAAATGGGGAGTGAACCAGAGGATGGAAGACCTCTCCCTCTGCCTCTCCTCTCTGTACCTCTGACTTTCAAATAAATAAATGAATCTTTAAATAAATAAAAGAAGGTATTTGAGGGGCTGGCATTGTGGCACAGCAGGTTAAGCTGCAGCCTGTAACACTGGCATCCCATATAGGTATCAGTTCAAGTCCAGGCTGCTCCACTTCCAATCCAGCTCCCTCTGGTAATGGCCTGGGAAAAGCAGCAGAGAAATGATGGCCCCTTCACCCAAACGTAAGACCAAGAAGAAGCTCCTGGCTTTGGCTAGCTCATGCTTGGATGTCACAGCCATCTGAGGCGTGAACCAGCAGATGGAAGATTCTCTGTCTCCAACTCTGACTTTTAAAAAAGAATTTATTTGACCTAAAAACCCATGATTAGGCTATCTATATCATTATCTATTCATCCACATGTACAATGCTTGTTCTTTCCAGTAAGTAAAACTAATGGTAACACACGCTGTGAACTGCTATACACATTCTACCTTAGTGGGACTCCTGTTCTCATATTTGTGCTTCATTCTTTGAAGACACTATTATCAGTTTATATCTATTGAAAACTCACTAATGCATAAAAGTCGAATGGCCATCCCTACAATCTGGTCCCCATGCCAATCTCAGAAACACTTCTCTAATACCATTTTTCATTTGTACTTTAAATTCTTTAAAAAACCTCTCATTAAGGAAAAAAATACCTGTTGGATAGGCACAAAAATGTATATACTACAAAATGGAAAATTTATAATTACAGGATAAAAATCGCATAGTTTTGGGGTTTGTTCCGACCTAAATTCATTTTCATCACTTTGTGCATTTCCGTAGAAGAGACAGTTGTCATTGCTACATAATGTCTAGCTCGTACACTGTCACCCCAATTACTCTGTTAGGCATTCAGCTTGACAGTCTCCACCTGTGAGTCAATACAAACACACCATCCAGACTCCAATAGAAACCAAGAGCCTGGACAAAACTGAAGTTCCTAGAATCAAGCCTTCAGGAGCTGCTAACACGTCTCCCCTTGGGGCAGCTCTGGCACTTTCCAACCATCATTCATCTTGGGAGTGCTGGGTGTGGCAGGGCACCCTAGAGAGTTGGCACGGTAAGGGTGCAGATACAAAACCTAAAGACTGACTGACAGCCGCACCCTCCGGATGCTGAGCACAACTGTGACTGCCAGATGCAGAGGTCACCCTTCAATCACACACTGAAGCCTTTAACACTCGCCAACAATGTGTGCCTGCTGTTAGAAACCTAAAAATGTGTTCAGTTACCAAGAAAGAAAAAAGATTTCTAGTTTAAATTAGTTAATTATTGCTCCTTCTATTTTTATAGCTATTATTGGTTATAATTGGTTATTTCATTGTTTATTAACAAACCTATTACCAATTTTTAATGAAAAGAGTATCAGGTAAACCATTATGAAATTTTTACTTATAATTTAAAAAGTAATCAAGTTTTTATTTTTTTTTATTTATTTTTTTATTTATTTATTTTTTTGACAGGCAGAGTGGACAGTGAGAGAGAGAGAGAGGAAGGTCTTCCTTTGCCGTTGGTTCACCCTCCAATGGCCGCCGCGGCTGGCGCACTGCGGCCGGCGCACTGCGCTGATCCGATGGCAGGAGCCAGGTGCTTCTCCTGGTCTCCCATGGGGTGCAGGGCCCAAGCACTTGGGCCATCCTCCACTGCACTCCCTGGCCACAGCAGAGAGCTGGCCTGGAAGAGGGGCAACCGGGACAGAATCCGGCGCCCCGACCGGGACTAGAACCCGGTGTGCCGGCGCCGCAAGGTGGAGGATTAGCCTAGTGAGCCGCAGCGCCGTCCTAAAAAGTAATCAAGTTTTAACATAATTGAAAACAACAGAGTGTTATTACAAGTTCTTCCAATCTGTAAAAAGATTAGAGTAGCTACATACTAAAGCTCTTTCTCATTCAAAAAAATTCTCTTTAATTTTATGTTTCAAAAGACAATAAAAACGACAGTGCTCCCTCTTTTTGGTTTTCACCTTAAGACAGACTGGTTCATCTGGAAATTATGAAGTTACTGATCTAGATGTGTGGTGGGTAAGGTCAGGGAAGAAGGCAGCTGAGGACTAAGACAAAAACATTTCTGTACATAGCAAGACTGCAAAACACTTAAATCAGAGGCCTGAGCAGCATGTCTGGATCCACTTCAAAAGATGCAAAGAAAATTAATTAAATCAACTTTTCACTAGGAATTGGAGCACACTTGACTTCTACATACCTGGCTTCGTAACTACAAGATGCAATTTCAGCCTTTGACAAAACAGAATCAATTCCATTGGTTTGTACAGAATCTTGAGTCTCCCACATTGATGAATCTGGTAAATCTGCTTTTAAAATAGTACAATTTAATGATTATATGATAAAAACTGATTTTTTCTTACTTAAAACATATTTTCCATTATTTTCATTTATAACTGTTCAGTAAATCCAGATAATAGTTATCTCCATTGGTATCATATATCCTTATTTACAAAGGAAAGCTGTTAACTAAAAATGGCTTACTTCCATTATACCTTTCATCAGCAGCCAATCAACTTATTACAATAAATTCAAAGTGCCCTATTTTAATAACAGATTTTTAAAAATACATGAAAAATAAAGATAAAATATTCTGTCCCTTGAGGCAGACAAGGATGCAAACTGATCCGGGAGATGAACTCCCTCCAATAGCCCTGAAAGGACTGTACAGTTCTCTGTAGTGAGAACGAACTCATGGCAAAAACGAATTTCTCAGAATAACCTTTGGTGTTTCCTAAAAGAACAATCAAAGCTAATTACCATGTTCAACACATGACATTCCCATCAGCTGTCTGATCAAACAATAATTTAGTAGGTCACATAACATGAAGAGGTTTCATCCTAAATTTAAGCTTTTCCTTTTGAACAGACATTAGGTAAAAAGAGCTTCACGATATGACCACTCCTTTCAAGTAATTCTACTTTTGATGTAATAGCGCATGTTCAGACGCTCAAGATGATCAGAATATCAACTGCTTCAATGAACACAACTCTAGCCTACACAGCACAGCTCACCAATATCTCTTCATACCTAAAACAAAGGTACAACTCTGCATTACCAAATAAAAGCCGCAGAAAGCCTACTGGTTACATGCCACTATACTTCTTTTCCACCTTCAGCTTCACCAGGAATTGAGAAATAGATTAAAACACAGTCAGTCATAGATTTCTGGGCATAATACTATCAGGCTGTAAGAAGCATATGCTGTAAAAAAGGATATTATATCCTAAAGACACAATCTCAGCCATATTTTTATTATAAACAAAACATCTCTTCAGCTAATTCTAGACAAGCCTATCTTGAGTACACTAATGATACACAACTAACAAACACAGCATTGTACTTCTGTTCATCTCAGAAGCTTAAAACATGACAAAGGAGCTGTCTTCATGTACTAAAATAACTCTTCCTGGTTTGACCAATCATCACCAACATCTCTTATCTAACTGTGCAACCCTATCCACACAAGCATTTCTGGAATCCAGCACCCACAAATGCACAGCAAAAATGCATACCAAATTTTGAGGATTAGCATCTAAGGTCAATTTCTACTGGTACCAAAAATAAAAACAGAGTACGTAAACTATGAATTCCGATCAAATGTAACAAACTGTACTAATATAAACTGAACACAGAATGCAGAGCGTATCACCCAGTGTTTCTGAAGGCTCATAAGAGACTACTAAATTTAAATTATTCTTAGCTGAAAATCTCTTAAGAATTCAACAGAGGGTGCTACTAGACAAAAAAAAAAAAAAAAAAAAAAAAAAAAGTAGTGCTAAAGCTTGAACAGCCACAACCAACTGCCTTTCAAAGGTGTAAACTGGGAGTTATGCCCTGAAAGTTGGGGGGTTATGTGGCTTTTGTATTTTAAGGCATAATTAACCTAGGATAACCTGTCTGGGAAATCACAGAAGGCTCACACTCGAGGCAGGCGAGAACAGCCTGTGGTCCATGCGCCCCCAACGCCCTGGCCTGTGAGCAGCACCACGGTGCTCCTCTCTTCCCTGGGCTGGCTGACCTGTTCCACAGTGCAGCAGAGTGCGTGGGTCCCTCCACCAGCGGAGTGAGTTGCTTCCTGTGAGATTCAGGGAAATGCAGGGACACACTGTCCTCATTGGAGGGCAAAGTGGAGAACTGCTCATCAAAACTTGACAAACTAGACGGGCACATGGAGAATGTGGAAGAACGGTTGGAGAAATCAGAGGCCAGGACCCAAGTCTGTGAAAAAGAAATCGCTGAGAATAAATCTATGACTAGCACGATTTTTTAAACTGCAGTTTTAGAATGAAAACTGAGGCTGCTGACAGGAAACACTGTCTCCTGGGAATTCAGAAAGGGGGAAAAAGCTTCAGCCATAAGATCTGGGACATAAATGGTTCCAAAATGAGATCCTAAATGAGAAGTGTCGCTACTGGGTACTTCTCAAGAAGCAGCTTCCAAAGGAAGTTATGGCAGGATGAGATCTCCTGGTTATCCGGGCCGAACTATGGTGACTAAGAGACCAGTTTCTAAAAAGGACTCCCGATGATAATCTGTCCTAATACTTTTGCTTAGTTATATTGGTCAACCATGATTAGAAGTGATTTTTTTTTTTAAATCTAGTTTACAGGTTCTAATCCCTACACTGATTCTCAATGTTTTCATACTTGGGACCAGGCCTAATAATGACCCAGAGAAAGAAAGATGGAAGGACAGAAAGGAGAGAGCAACAAAAGCATAAAAAAAAAAAAAGTTCTGAGCACAAGGTGAGTTGCAAACAAACATCATGAAAAAGTTCAGTCTACTTTTACATGTAGAAATATCTTGGTAAGCTCTTAATGGGTCAAAAAGGTTAGGAAGTAAAAGTAAATGACAAAGTTAAAGCACTAGTATTAAGTTCACGTTTCAACTTTTCTAGTGAAAGGAAAATCTTTTTTTTTTTTTTACAATTTTCAACAGTCAAGTGAAATTTAAGTATTTCTCCTTAAATTTACCAAATTTAACAATGAAAAGGGTTGTGAAATTATAAAACATCAAGATGTTATGAAAACCTGGTGGCTAAGCTGATGAGGGAAACTAAATAATGAACACCAGTATTCTGTTAATAAACCACCTATAGTGAGAACTGTGAAGGAATAAAAAACAAAGACTAACTTCTTGCTACTCAAAAAACACACTTGCCAAGGTTAAAACTCTAAATAAATATACGCTTTTGAACATACAGGATGAGTGTCACAAACTCAAGACTCCACCCACCAGACTGAGAACCAAGTAACTGAGATGCTGAACAACATACACAAGTAGTTTTTCCAACATTCTCATCCAGTAAGTGCCCACTGTGTGACAAGTATTGTGTACTTCCTAAAGTTACTATTTCTTGTCTCCTAGAATTTAATATTTGATCTTTCTGATAAGACCACATAGAAAATACAAGAGAAACCAACCTACTACAAAACCACACTAGTAATACCTAAACAACCCACACCAAAATAACTCACTCAACAAGCAGCTATTCCACTGCTCATGACATACAGAATTCTAAAATCTCAAAATCTTTAAAAAAGATTTTTAATGACAAGGAAAAGCTTTAGAAAAATCTGTAAAATGTATCTACACACAAGGTATAAATATGTGCCTAAAATTATTTTCTTTTGCACTTATACCATGTAAACAAGATAATCACAACCGACAAAAAGACCCTAATCCCAAAATAAGTTCTCATAAACACCTACTGGCTTTCCTTTTGCCTTACTTTCACTGAGGTAGTTTCTAGTAAGTCCAGTGTTTTTAACTAACTATAGAACTGAAATAATTGGGAGAAAATCAAGTGACATACCTTCCATTCCACTGCACACCTAATTTATGACATTTTTTTGATTAGTATTTTTCTGAAAGGCTAAGTTTTTAAGAACTTTTGTCTTCCAAGTCATTATGTGGAAACCAATCAGGATCAAACAATTAATTTCTAAGCAAACATTTCTCAGGGGAAAAAACAGAACATGCAAAATCTTAATGAATATTATAATTAGCATAACTTGATTTTTTTTAATTAATATCCATTTTTTAGTTATTTTAAAGGCAGAGTTCCAGGGAGGGAAACAGAGGGATCAATCTTCTATTCAACTGGTTCACTCCCCAAATAGCCTCAGTGGCCAGGAATGGGCCAGGCTGAAGCCAGGAGCCTGGCACTCCATCTGGGTCTCCCACATGGTGGCAATGGCCCAATCATGTGGGCCATTTTCTGCTGCTTTCTTAGGTACATTAGCAGGAAGCTGGATAGGAAGTGGAGTGGCCAGGACTTACTCATATGAAGTGCCGGCATCACTAGTGGCAGCTTAACCTGCCGGCCCCAATAACCAAAATCTAAAACCCCAGAGAGGAAAGAAAATGTTCTCATATGAAATAGGTTCTATAAAGGACACGGAGAATGATTACATAAATCTTGAGGAACATAAATTTTAATGTCCTTATTGTGATGGTATTACGAAATAATTAGTTAATTAACTCCTAAGTATATACAGATAGAAGCTTCTACAAAAAGATGTCCTTGGTTTTTGTAAGGTAAACTTAATCACACCATTCAAAACATTCTTCACTGCTCCAAAAAAAAAAAAATCACCATCCAATACAACGAAGAATAACTATACAACAAGTCATTTCTGTTAAATTCAGATTTTGCTTTAAAATATCACTGGCATCCTTAAAACCCTCAAATGGAAGAAAAGCTAATTACTGCAACTCCACTCTCTTTTCTGTAACAGGATCAACAGCAAATCTAGAAGTCATCACAGGAGCACTATGACTTTTCAAAGAGAGCTCACTTGTACCTGCTTTGCCTTTCAGGAGTTTATTCTGGTAATACTGCCACTCCAGCTGCGGGTTAGCACCAGGACGTAAAGGTGCCCTTCCTGTGCCTCTGTTACTTGTCACAGCCACTGGTTTTCCTGTGACGAGCAGAATAAATTTAGTCTGCATCTAAGAACAGAAATGTTATTAACAACATTAGCTTTATTTAGGTGTTTACCCCTAAAGAAGCTACTGTCTGTAAAGATTATCAACATGCAAACATCATCTACGCTTTTCAGCACTCTACAAAAAAATTATCTGTGATAATTTTGATACAACTGTTCAAGCTAAACGTAGCACTGTCACTTAGTTTTCTAAAGTTTTTTTTTTTTTTTTTTTTTTTAATTTTTTGACAAGCAGAGTGGACAGTGAGAGACAGAGAGAAAGGTCTTCCTTTGCCATTGGTTCACCTCCAATGGCCGCCGCGGCTGGCGCACCGCGCTGATCCGATGGCAGGAGCCAGGTGCTTCTCCTGGTCTCCCATGGGGTGCAGGGCCCAAGCACTTGGGCCATCCTCCACTGCACTCCCTGGCCACAGCAGAGAGCTGGCCTGGAAGAGGGGCAATCGGGACAGAATCCGGCGCCCCGACCGGGACTAGAACCCGGTGTGCCGGCGCCGCAAGGTGGAGGATTAGCCTAGTGAGCCGTGGCGCCGGCTTTTTTATCTCTTTCAATACAAAATAGCCAACTGAGGTCTGAGAGTCAGACTGGGAAAGGGGAGATAGAAAAACTAAAATCCATATACATACATATATAAAACACTTCTTATGGTTCTGAAATCAGACAAATGGGCTAACATCTATATTCATCTTTCAGTTTCACAACGATATAAAAAAATAAGTCTACAGTCCTTGGGTTTTTGCTTTCATTACAAAATTACTTTCATTTCTTTTGTGTATGTGTTAAGTTACAAGATAACTAAAAGCAATATCATAGATGATTTATATGTATTTACTGAAACCATCTGCTGTAAGTACAAAAGAAAAACTCCCAACAATGCATTAAAGGTCTCTTGGGCTAAAATTAATTTTTAAACATTCTGAAAACTCCTTTCAGAGATACAGCAGGAAATATGCATGACAAAAATAAAGCCCTTGTATAAACTCAGCAGCCTCTGTGCCATAATTAGCTATTCTCTCTTTTTAAGGGGAATGACTCTCAGAAGAAAATACTAACATAGTTAATCTCTTCCAGACAGAAATAACTACTGAAAAATCCAGAATAAATACTTCAAAAAGTTTTTATGAGTTCAAACACCTGAGATTTCATTACAACAAATACTGCCTAAACAATCTGACATATTCTAGCAAAATTCAGTAATACAAAATGATTCTACTCACTTGCATCAGGACACTTAATCAAGTTACTCACTCAAGAGAAAGCCTAGTGAACCAAGTTTTAAAGATGGGGCTACCGTAACATTTCCACTCATTAATAAGGGAGAAATAACTATAAACAGAAATACAGAAAACACTCAATGCAGCCCCCTGCCTGTTTAATCCTAGATTGACAAGCTGAAGAGGAATATTCTTCCTTGCAGAGTTGCTCTCTGCAGCAATGGAGAGCTCCCTAACTTCTACACTGTTCTTAATAATGGGGAGCAAAAACTGAAGCAGGAACTCAACTGGCCTAGGCAAACCAGGGGAAAAAAATCTCTTCAGTGTTCTCTTAGAATACTTATTTGTTAACAATGTATCAATTTTCTTAAAACACAAACAAAGATACAGACCTTTGAGATCTGGTCTATTGCGTATACCCACTGACACAAAGAAGCAATCCATATCAACATGCATTATACAGCTCTGATGTCTGGGTGAACTCAATACCGACATATTTCCTGGAAGGAAAAAGAGAGTATTCAAACCCCAAACCACTTTTTTTTAATATATAAAAAATACTAGGTCTAGTGAATGTTAGAACTGTATTTAAAAGATGCTTACAAACAGAATGGAGTCTTTAAAAATACAGACTATTTATTACAGGGAACTTCTACTACCTTAACAGAAATCTAATTTGCTTCCAAACATAATTTCAAATCAATTCTGAAGATACCATGCTTGCCTCCTCTACATTCTAAAAACTAAGCCTCTACCTAAAATAGTTTGTTACACAGCTTATAGTAATTCCTATAATGCTGGCTTACAGAAATGTACCCAAGTGTCTTCATACCTGTAGTTACAGGGAGCTAATTAATGCTTCATGAGCACCGTCAGAGTCTACAAAACATTCCTTGACAAAATAACAATTAAAATGGCTACTACCATCCAGTGCTTGGTAGGTGTGATAGATGTTTACGTATATATCTAAGTCCTCACAAAACTATGAGGCAGGCAATTTTATCACCCATTTTACAGATTATAACCTGCTTCTCTTAACACAGCCTGAGCTGACATTCATTTTCATTTGATTTCAGAATTCTTAAAACTACCATGCTACTGGTCTGAGTAGATGTACTTCAGGAATACTATGTAAAACAGCCTGGGGCCAGCGTTGCTGCACAGCGGATTAGGCAGCTCCCTGTGATGCCGGCATCCCACTCGTCCGGACACTGTTTCATGTCCTGGCTACTCCACTTCTGATCCAGCTCCCTGCTAATGTGCGTGGGAAAGCAATGAGGGATGGCTCATGTGCCTGGGCCCCCGCACCCATGTGGGGGACCCCAAGCGGATGCAGCATGAACAGTGGATAGTAAACCTCTCTCCCTCTCTGTAACCCTGCCTTTCAAATAAATAAATCTTAAAAAACAATAACCCACAATATTCTGTGTATCAGTGGAATTTTTCCCCTATAAACAGCTCTGACACACACTTAAGGAGACAAAAGTGTCTTCTCCGCAGGACAACAGGTTCTAACACCCTTCATGAGGGTTATGTTAACACTAAGCCAGTCCCGGCCACTTTTCCTCCCTGATCAGTCTCATCCTTTGCCTTCCAGAGACCTAAGTCCTGGAAATAAGGACTCTGAATGTACAGAGCTTGAATCTCATACAGGAATTTTCCTCTAATAGGTTTCAGAATATCTTAGTACCTGAGAATAGTCTTTATAATAGGCTTCCAAAAACTTTAGATCGACCCTCTGTAAGTTATGGACAACTCCATTTGCCAGACTGCGAATGGGATGGCACTGACCTAGTTCTCACTATGTGAGAGGCACTGAACCTTTGTTCATGTTATCTTTCTTAAGCTTACAACCTCCTAAGGTGAGCAGAGGCAGTCACTCCTTGACAGAAAGGAAACAAGGCTGAGGGAGGAGAGCAGCCTTGCCCACGGTTCTGCCGTACAGAGCAGCAGAGCCAAGATGTGGACGCAGGCTAAGCTACTGAATTCCAAAGCCATGTATGTCCTTACCACCCTCCATATTTTCATGAGAAATGATTTAAAATCTTAATAATCACAATTCTGCTGTATTAAAGTATTACATAAACATAATGTAAACAACTCAAACTAATGATTTTACATGTTCACGTAGTTCAGAATGCATGAACCAAATACCTACTAACTGCTTTTAAGCAATATAATAATTTCTCACTTTATTCACATTCTTGAACTAACTCATAATAGTTCTTTGAAGCTTTCAAAATTAAATAACCAGGTGGGAAGAATCAAATATGTATTCATAAAATGCATGAAGTTTGTATATCTTAAATAAAAGATTTCTGGTGAAAAAAAAAATAACCTTCAGGTTTCAAGGCCAAGCCACGATGTAGGAAGACATCAAACATAGTCAAAGATAACAGAAAAAATCCACACCAAGAGTCTCTAACACTTACTAGTAAGGGCAGAACCAGGAGCTTCTCTCTTTACCTCAGTGTCCACCACTATGAATTAAAGGGTAGTATTAGATAATCTCTGAGATCTGTTTCTCTTAAGAAAAAAAAAAAAAAACCCTATATTTTAAAAAAAGGCAACTAAACCCTCAACCAGATAGTAACTTATAATAACTGGCACCACAATATAGCCCACTTACTGTTGGGTCTGTTTTTGATGAGAAGGAAAGTACAACAAAACAATATACAATTAACAGATCTACTTAAGATGTGAAAATACTTAATCTCACTATAAGTTTTTCACTATAATTACAGCAGTTATATGTCAAAGTTATTTGCTTTTGAAAAAATCACTATGATGTAATCTTCTAGAAATCAACAATTAGTCTTACCAAATCAATTTCATTCTTACAGGAGTTTAAGCACTGAATTAAAACATGTCAGATTTACACAGGTCAAAATTTCAACAACTGATAAGGTCTACATGAGCAACAGAATGCTCAGAATCCCAACCGTGTTATTATCCAAATTACCTGAAAATTTCCAGTGAGCCACAATTAAATCTGAAGTTAAAAAATTAATAAGGAAGCTTTCCATAATCTGCAGTATTTACTGTAACGTAAAACCTGATATCCGCAGAGACTTTATGAGTACTCAGCATTCATTAGAATACCAATGATGATATAAGGGCATAAAGATATAAAGATAAGGATCAAACATGACCGTTTCTTAAGAAAAACAATTTTAGTAAGTTATCTACCTGTGTCAGTTACAACAAGGGCAGACCTGCCTGATTTCATTTTTTTTAACTTTTCCCTTCCTGGAAAGATACCACTACTTTGTCTTTGTAGCATATTGACAAACTCAGTCAATTCACATTTCCATGTTGCTATGTGATGCAGTCTTGAATGAGAATAGAAGTCTGAAATAAAATTGCAGTCTGAGGGTTTGGATGGCACTGAAGGTGCTGCCTTGCTAACAGTAGGTACTAAAGAAGTGCTTTTTGTGCTTGAAGGCCCCTGAACAGTGGAATGGTGAGCACCATTGATTTTAATGTTACTGTGCAAAGATGAAGAGAAGGAACTAGTTCTGTGAGGATTCTGCAATGCATCTGCGCTTCTGGCGCTCTGCTGCGGCTGCTGCAGCGTGCAGTCTCTGAAATCAGCGCTGCTCTTCTCAGCTGCCTTCTCCTGGGCAGAGTCTGGAGAAAGCCTGCTGGCAACACTGTTGCCCAGGGGCACGGAGCAATCCTGTGTCTTTAAGGCACCATTAGAGCTATGAGTGTGTCCATTAAAAATGGCACTGCTGCCTCTGGGATGCAGAATTCCATTCTGATTCTTTCCTGGAAGGGTCTGCTCCAGATCCACAAAGCTAAAATCATTACTTGTATCTTCATTCCAACTATTCATTCCATTGATTTTGACTTCATTTTCTGTCTCAATCTTCTTAATTATGTGATTTCTAAAGCAAAAAAAACAATTATTTAAGTTAGTAATGTCTTTCAGGCTGAACAGTTTTTTCTTAAATTTTTTTTCTTAGAGTGATAAACACTTGGTTATCGCCCTCTTTACAAACAGCAAAGACAGGGAGTGGATTACTGGCTTAGCAGTTACACCAACTGGTGGAATTCCTGTACCCTATTTTCATGTGCTCTGGTTCCTGGCTCCCAACTTCATCCTGGTTCACTTCTGTCTGGTGTAGTCCTTTGGGGAGTAAATCAAGACAAAATCTTTATTTCTGTCTCAAATAAAGTTAGGAGGGGAAAAAAAAGCTCTTGAAAATTAAACCAAAACTTTATATTCATTCTGTTCTGACAAATGATAATTCTTCACTAAATCACAGTAGCAAGATTACTAGAAAAATTCTAGAACACAGTCTGTTAGGTTTTGGGACTTATTTCCCCACTTCAGAGAGTCCAAAAGAAGAAATATGATTGAATCTTATTCATAGCTGAAGAAAAATGAAAGAAACTATTTTTAATCGCTTTTACCACAAAATCTTAATTGAATCTGTAAGCTCTAAATGCCGAATGTCCAAAGCACAGTGCTTGGCGTTTACAAAATCAGTAACTACTTGCTAAATTAACACACTATGATTAACTTCCACAAAAGTGGTTAAAAAACTTTATTTGAATTCTCATTTCTAGTTTCAGTTAGCTTTCCTGTAAAGCACTATTCACCATCTTAAATCCAATAATGCCGTAACAGGATTAAAGTACTGAGGGCAGTTAGTTTTAATCAGGAAAAAACTACCAACTGGGGGCCAGTGCTGTGCATGGCGGTGGAGCTGCCTGCAGTGCTAGCATCCCATATGGGTGCCAGTTCGAGTCCCAACTGCTCCACTTCCAATTCAGCTCTCTGCTGGTGGCCTGGGAAAGCAATGGAGGCTAGCCTGCCCCTGCTCCTGTGTGGGGACCCGAGGGAAGCTCCTGGCTCCAGATCAATGCAGCTCCAGCAGTTGCGGCCAGTTGGGGAGTGAACCAGTGGATGGAAGACCTCTTTCTCTGTCTGCCTCACCTTCTCTCTCTGTATGGCTCTGACTTTCAAATAAATAAAATAAATCTTAAAAAAAAAAATACCGGGGCCGGTGCTGTGGCACAGCAGGTTAATGCCCTGGCCTGAAGCAGCAGCATCGCATATGGGCACCGGTTTGAGACCCGGCGGCTCCACTTCCAATCTAGCTCTCTGCTATGGCCTGGGAAAGCAGAAGATGGCCCAAGTCCTTGGGCCCCTGCACCCACATTGGAGACGTAGAGGTAGCTCCTGGCTCCTGGCTCCTGGCTTCAGATCGGTGTAGCTCCAGCTATTGCGGCCATCTGGGGAGTTAACCAGCAGATGGAAGACCTCTCTCTCTGTCTCTACCTCTCTATCTCTGTCTTTCAAATAAATAAAATAAATCTTTAAAAAAAATTACAATTAACCCATCAACAGGGCTATTACACAAGCAGATTAAAAAATAAGAACCAGGGCTGGCGCCACCGCTCAATAGGCTAATCCTCTGCCTAGCGGCACCAGCACACCGGGTTCTAGTCCCGGTCGGGGCACCGGATTCTTTCCCGGTTGCCCCTCTTCCAGGCCAGCTCTCTGCTGTGGCCCGGGAAGGCAGTGGAGGATGGCCCATGTGCTTGGGCCCTGCACCCTATGGGAGACCAGGAAAAAGCACCTGGCTCCTGGCTCCTGCCATCGGATCAGCGCGGTGCGCCGGCTGCAGCGGCGGCCATTGGAGGGTGAACCAACGGCAAAAGGAAGACCTCTCTCTGTCTCTCTCTCACTGTCCACTCTGCCTGTCAAAAAAAAAAAAAAAAAAAAAAAAAAAGAACCAGGTAAATGTTTCGGGGTAATTCAATAAAATTTACACCTAGAAGAATGAGAATACTTACACTATCGACAAGAAAAAAATGGCATTTTATTTATAAGAAATATATTTAAGATGCCAGGGTAATCCAAGGCAGTATGAACCAAGCTTCCCAGTGACAAGTTCATAAATAATAAATCTTAGGCTAAACTCACATCCCAGCTCCTCTACATGTTGCTGGTAATGCTCTGTAACAACAAAGTTAACTGGCATGATAAAATCATCTAAGCAACAAAATCAACCCTGCATTACAGGGCAATAATGCATTCTATTGAGAATGTCCACAGCTTAAGTACACTTACAGTTACAATCCAGATGACAGTGCCAGGGCATAGGTCAGAACACCACTGGATTACCAGGTTCTGGCTATAGTCTTGCACTCTAACACCAACTTGGTTTATCAGTAATGACAGGCTGACTACATAGAAAAGGCACACAAGTCAGATACAAAACATGACCAACCCACTTCTAGGTAGGCTTGGGCTCTGGCTAACCATCTCACAGAATATAACAGCCAATTCTGAGTAGATCCAATTCACATAGATGATCACACCAGCGAAAGGGAAAATAGAAGACAAAACTGGAAAGGATTAATAGAGGAAGGAAAGAAAATCTAATTTGTTACATGTCAAATAAAGTCTGTCCATTGCAATAAACAGAAATCAAGAAAGCAAAAGTTCTTAAGAACATTTCAAAGAGATTTATAGGGGCTGGTACTGTGGCGTAGTGGGTAAAGCCGCAGCCTGTGGCATCCCATGTGGGTGCCAGTTCAAGTCCTAGCTGCTCCATTTCTGATCCAGCTCTCCGCTATAACCTGGAAAAGCAGTAGAAGATGGCCCAAGTCCTTGGGCCCCTACACCCACGTGGGAAGACCTGAGAAGCTCCTAGATCCTGGCTTCAGATCAGCGCAGCTCTGGCTATTAAGACAACTGGAGAGTGAATCAGCAGATCTCCTTCTCTGTGTAACTCTGACTTTTAAATAAATAAATAAATCTTTAAAAAAAAAAAAAAAAACCCAGATTTATAAAATGAATTGAACATAGCAAAAAAAAAGCACTAAAAATTATTTTAAAAAAATCTTACATTCAGTTTTCTGTGTAAAAATATGTTTCTAAAAAATTTTTTTTAAAGATTTATTTATTTATTTGCAAGGCAGTTACACAGAGAGAGGAGAGCCAGAGAGCGAGCGAGCCGGAGCTGCGGCTCAATAGGCTAATCCTCTGCCTCGCGGTGCCGGCACACTGGGTTCTAGTCTGGGTCGGGGAGCCGGATTCTGTCCTGGTGGCCCCTCTTCCAGGCCAGCTCTCTACTGTGGCCAGGGAGTGCAGTGGAGGATGGCCCAAGTCCTTGGGCCCTGCACCCGCATGGGAGACCAGGAGAGGCACCTGGCTCCTGGCTCCGGATCAGCACGATGAGCTCCCCATAGCGCGCCAACTGCGATGGCCATTGGAGGGTGAACCAATGGCAAAAGGAAGACCTTTCTCTCTCTCACTGTCCACTCTGCCTGTCCAAAAAAAAAGAGAGAGAGAGAGAGAGGTCTTCCATCCGATGGTTCACTCCCCAGTTGGCCGCAACGGTCAGAGCTGCGCCGATTTGAAGTCAGGAGCCAGGAGCTTCTTCTGGGCCCCCCACATGGGTGCAGAGGCTCAAGGGCTTGGGCCGTCTTCTACGGCTTTCCCAGGCCATAGCGGAGAGCTGGATTGGAAGTGGAGCAGCCGGGTCTCAAACCGGCGCCCATATGGGATGCCGGCACTTCAGGCCAGGGTGTTAACCTGCTGCGCCACAGCGCCGGCCCCTCTAAAAAATCTTAACAGTAGGGGCCAGTGCTATGGCATAGCAGGTTAAGCCACCACCTTCAGTGCCAGCATCCCATATGGGTACCGGTTTTAACAGTAACACATGCAACAGAAACACATATATTCAAGAAAACATATTGTTAATAAATATTTCTTGTGTTTCTATAGTTTCTAAGCCTAGGTAAATGGACAATTATGAAGCAGCTATACTGGAAATATCACTGGTAGATAAGTAACTATTAGGGAATAGCATAAATCTATCAAGAAGTAAACCATGGGGTTAGCACTGCAGTATAGTGGGCTAAGCCTCCACCTGCAGCACAGGCATCCCAAATAGATGCCGGTTTGTATCTTGGCTGTTCCTCTTCCAATCCAGCTCTCTGCTATGCCCTGGGAAAGCAGCAGAAGATGGCCCAAGTGCTTGGGACCCTGCACCCATGTTGGAGACCTGGAAGAAGCCTCTGGCTCCTGGCTTCAGACTGGCCCCGCCCGACCCGGCCTAGCCCAGGCTCCAGCCATTGCAGCCATTTGGGGAGTGAACCAGTGGATGCAAGACTTCTCTCTGTCTCCCCTCTCTAAATCTACTTCACAAATAAATATATAAAATCTTAAAAAAAAAAAAAGGTAAAACTTAATAGGTAAATTCTTCTAAAATTGTCAGAAAGAAGAATTTGAAAAGATATCTACTGTCTCTTTAATTAGTGTAAGAAAAAAAGTGAATTCATATATATTCTATGGAAAAGCTTTCAGATATCAGGTTATATACCTTACTATTATCTAAAAAAGTAAAAGCTTTAGGTAATGAGAAAAACACTCCAATATGCTTGTTAAGTGAATACAAGTTAAATACCAAATAACCACAGAAATTAGAGAACATAGTGATTTTGGATCCTCCCATGTTAATTAACTTCTGATCTTTTGGAAAACAAAAAAATCAAACTCCCAAAGCAAGCAATTTAATAAGTAAGAAGACTAATGATAATGAATACCTGATATATAAGTTAAGGCAACACACCAATTACTTATGAAACCAATTTGCCCAGGACTATTGTGAATAAAGGTTAAATCAGTATTTTAAAAAAATGAGATAAATCACATCAAATAAAGTTTACATTCATTCCCAATTCTGTAACTCAGCATCAGCAACTAAACTATTATTAACATAAAATACTTGTATATTTAGAATTATAGATACAAATTCTGATTTTTCAAAAATAACCTAGAAACATTGACATCTTGTCTTTACACACAAGGCATACAACCAAAGTATGGTTATGTGGTTAGTTCAGTCTTCTGTGAAAGTAACACTCCATGTCAAATTACTTATGAAGAAATAATATTCAGGAAACTAAAAAAAATTTACTAATCATTTCATTTCATTTCACACAAAATCTAATGTATAACTGGAAAATTTTGTTTACATTTCATGAAACTTCTGTCAAAAAACTAGTTTTTAGGTAAGACACCCTTACATTATTTCAGTAAGTTTACTACAGGCCACAGCTTGTATTTTTCTCTATCTTCTTTGCTAAACATCAGGTATGTAGTATTCCCAAGCTAGATAAACTTACACCCTGTTGTTGAATTGTTTGGCTATACTGCTTGGACCTGGCAGGGGATCCTCAGGTTTACACGCAGCACTGAAGGTGAGACTTTTCTGCACAGCAGACTGCTTGTTGTACAGCTGATACGGAATGCAGGACAGGAGTCGCCCAGCTTTGATGCTGAAACAGAATAGCAATACTATTTTAGTTTGATAACTGGTGAATATGAGCTTTATGAAAACTCAGAGTTCTTGAAGATAGGATTTCACCAACAATACATCACCTGTCTTCTTAGTTTATTTCTTCTGTTTCCATTTCAGCGATCTTACTACAATATGATCTTATCTAACACTTAAGGACAAGACATTTCACCCATGAAAAGACATACATCTGTAATTTTAAAAATTAGTGGCCAACAATCTTACATGAGAGGTAAAAAAAAAAAAAATCCAAACAAGAGTTGGATGAGAAAAACAGCAAGCACAGAGCTGGACTAGTCAGTATTTTATTTCTCATGACTTTAATATTTATCTTATCTCTATTCCCCCTCTGTTAACACAGAATGATTAAGGCTTTCTCAAATTGCAAGTCAGTTAATAAGCTTTTCTAGAAGGTAACCTGAATTGAGGATTCTAAATTTCCACAATTTGAAAACGGTAAAATAAAAATACAAGACAAAATAAAAATACAAGACAAAATAAAGAATCTCAACTTTAGAGTAATAACTGATTCATACTATTATTGTGTATATTATAATGATAAGAGGGGCCTGTGCTGTGGTATAGTGGGTTAAACCACCACCTGCAGCACCATCATCCCATATGGGCATTAGTTCAAGTTCCGGCTGCTCCACTTCCAATCCAGCTCCCTGCTAATACACATGGGAAAGTAGTGGAAGATGGTTCTAGCACTTTGTCACCTATACCCATGTGGGAGACTGGAAGAAGCTCCTGTGTTCTGGCTTCAGCCTGGCTCAGCCCCAGCCCCACTGTGGTCATTTGAGGAATGAACCAGCAGATAGAAGGTCTTTCCCTCTCTCTAACTCTGCCTTTCAAATAACACAGATAAATCTGGAGGAAGGCGGGGAAGAATGCTAAGAGACAGGAACTCTCAGAGGATAGAAGCTACCACATATATCCTATTCCCAACGTTTAACCACTGAAATCCAGGGCAATACCAACACTATGGAATTTTCTGGTACTGGCACTTTAACCAAAATTTCTAAACAAATTCCTTTTGTACTTCAGAATTAACAAATATTAATTTCATTAAGCTTTTGTTTAAGATTTATTTATTTACTTGAAAGGCAGACAGTTTCACAGATCTTTCATTAGCTGGTTTACTCCCCACTCCCCTAGATGGCCAGAATAGCTGGGGCTAAGGCCAGGCTAAGCCAGGAGCCTGGAACTCCATTCAGGTCTCAGGTCTCCCAGGTCAGCTGTAGGGCCCAAACACTTGGGCCATCTTCCACTGCTTTCCCAGGTGCAGGTTGCTGTATAGGAAGTGGAGCAGACTAGAAGCAAACTATTACTCCTATGGGATGCCAAGGTCATAGGCAGTGGCTTAACCTGCTGCATAAGGCAGGCACCTAAGCTGTCTTTAACTGATTTTTGCTTGGTAGAAAGTTGAGTTACAGGACTATTCCACCTCTTAAGGTATTTTTACCTCGAATTTTACAATAACCAAACAATATACTTATGCCAAAACCCATTTTTTAAAAAAACATTTTGATAACAAAAATGGTCTAGTAAATCGTTAGGTCAAAATTTCAAACTGATAGGTTTAAAATCAAAGTTGTCACACTCCTTAAATATGCAGGCACTTCAAAGTTCATGGGACAACACAGTGAAGTTTATTTTGCTGCACAAAAATCACCAAGCCCCTGTCTACTTTTTTCATATTTGCATTTCCATTAACTTCTTGAATACCTTCATATTAAGAAATATGAAAAAAACTAATTTGGGTTTTATAACTAAAGTTCAGGAAAAAATTAGTAAGAGCAAAGAACAGACTAAAATTACTTTTTAAAAGTCTCATAAATTCAAGAAGTTCAACATTTTCTTAAATGTTCACAAAACTTTTTAAAGCAATGAACTGAACAAACTAGATTACAGAAAACAAATTGAGAATATTGAGTCAACAGCTGTGAAAACAGTAAAACGCACTGATGACATATTCCAATAACAGAACTGTAAAAGACACAGACTATATCCTTAAGTAATTATGGCAATATGTAGTCAGTAATCCTATCTAAAAATAAAGGCTAAAATTACTGAATTATGACGATAAAGAACACACTAGTCACAAGACATTTCAATTTTCACTTTACTAAAATGGATTTATTATCAGGCTAAAAGTTTTATCAAAATTACAGATTACACTGAAATATTGGAATCAAATCCTCAAAATTAGATCCTTCATTATTTTACTTTATTCTTTCATCAAAGTAACTTTTCTTCCTTTAACAGATGGTCTCAATTACCCATCTATGGATCTTTTTCTTTTTTAAATTTATTTATTTGAAAGAGTTACACAAAGAGAGAGAGAGAGAGAGAGATCTTCCATCTGCTGGTTCATTCCCCACATGGCTACAACAGCCAGGACTAGGCCAGGTTGAAGCTGGAGCCAGGAGCTTCTTCTGGGTCTCCCACATGGGTGCATGGCCCCAAATATTTGGGCCATCCCAGATACATTAACAGGGAGCTGAACTGGAAGTGGAATAGCTGGGATTTGAACCTGTACCCATATAGGATGCTGGTATTGTAGGAGGCAGCTTTATCTGCTACACTACAACACTGGCCACAGATCTCTCTTCTTACACTATTATGTACCTCAACTCACATGCTGCTCCCTGCATCGCTACTTTTTAACCCCCAACACGTACAGGTTCCATTAAGTAAATAGAAAAGTTTACTTAATAGTAAAAACCTAACCTTAGCTTTCCATCCTTTCCATCACAGATAGCTGTAACTAATGGATAATTTACCCACACAGGACACTGGGTGAAGATGTGAAATGTTGGTAAGCCCGAGTGCAAAGAGCAGACAAAGTGCCCCATGATGCCACTTCTCCCACTCCACTGCCAGCTTGCAGTGATATAGACTCTACAGGTGCTCTCTATGGTCAGCACAGTCACACAACAGTATGCGATCTCATCCACCTAATGAGCATCGTGACCCAGCAGAATTCTTAGGCTTATGTAAGTAAACCCATGGAGACTGTTATAAAATCAGAAGTGAGACCATGTCCACCTAATGAGCAATGTGACCTAGCAGAATTCTTAGGCTTATATAACAAACCCATGGAGATTGTTACAAAATCAGACAACTAATTTAAACACTGCAAGTCTCAAACTATTTATCCTCAGGATACTCAGTAAAAGGAACTAAAGTCCAATTTACTACAGTAACATTAGGATAAGAAATTCTTACCATTTGAAATCTAATACACCGTATACAAGTTGTAAACTCCTAATTATTCTTGTGCATTCATTTTTCTATCTACAGATACTTGTACATGAACAGAAATATTACCTGAAATATATTTTTAAAAGACCTTTAAAAAACCTCTCAGGGATAATTTCTAACATTAATTTCCCTAAACACACACAAAGTTACCTGGATTCTCTCTTATTCTTCTTACCAAAATAAAGAGGGGGTGGAAGCACCATATATCAAAATCTCAATTTCAAAACCAACACAATAGCATCCCCAAAATATGCACACTTGTAATTAAAAAAAAAAAAGCAGAAGCCAATATGGAAGGTATTCTCAGCAATAATCAAACAAATGTACTACAATCTAAAGATGCTTTTTCAGTCTGGCAGTACTCAAGAATGTTGACTAGAAGGTGACATGGAGTTCTCCCAGGCTGCAACTGAGGCTCTCAAAGTGGGTTGGATGATTCCCACATACTTCACAACTGAGTTCGCATTTTGGCACTATTCAATTTAGGGTCTACCATTTGGTTTTTAAGAAACTGCTATGGTACACAAATTAAAAACAAACAAGACTTTGAATGGTGTATTCAATAGTGAACACCTACATTCCAAAGAAATCTGTTAGAAAGGCTGGTCCAAAACTCTGCCCAGAGAGAAAAAAGGCTTCATTCCCTTTGCATTCGTCACTCGGTCATAGATGATTCCTTAAGAGCTACTTTCTATGGGCATGTACACCCAGGCTTTGCATTATGTACTTCAGATTTCTCAATAGTTAGGCAAAAGTGTGTACATTCAGATGTTTATAGATACCATTTTTTGGAAACCATTAACCACAGCATTAACTGTAAAAACCTAGTTTAAGGAATAAGGCAAAGAAGGGGGTTGTTCAGAGTTGTTGGGGAAGCAGCTGTTCAAAGCAGAGCCAGAGAACACCCAGATGGAACTCTGTTTCCAAAATCAGAACAGGAGGAAAGTCCAGTCCCCAACTTATGGTTCCCCAGGTCCTACACTCTGCACTTTTCTGTGAGGCCGGTCTCCAGCACAAAGTGCTGCTGGCTGAGGTGATTCATCAGGTAATGGCAGTCACCGTGATGGAATCTGAAGTTTTTTATTCAAAGAATCAGCATGAAGACAGAACTTCCTGATACCTACGCCAGACCCTGGGAGAGCGATTATACACAGGATTGCCACAGTGACCCACCCAGAGTTGCTGGGGAGAAGTCAAAGCTATGAATACATTTCCAGGAGTTACAGTGATACACCAACCATCCCTATTTCAATGTAGGTCTAAATTAAATTTCATTTGTATTCAGTGACTGCTTTGCCTAATACAGAGGGTTTTTAAATTTTATTTTCCTCACCTATCTGTTGGGACTTTTATGACTGCTGAAACACAGAAGACAAAAGGTTGAAGCAAATAAAGAGAAAAAATGGAGATAAAACACACAAGAACGGAAGCAGAAAGAAGCATGAATCTAAATGATGGCATGCAATATGAATTTAAACTCAGTATTTATTGATGGTTTACACAGCACACTGCTAGACAATGTTGACTTAACAAGTAGACAATGACACAGCCTTTCATCTTAAAAGAACTGAGTGGTAAACAAATCAGTAACATTTGCTTTTTCATTTTTTTTGGTAATTTGTGCAAACCTCTGACACAATGTTAAACTGTCATATAAATGAAGCACTTTACAGGCTGTATCACTTTTAATCCCCATTACAGCGTGCGACTAAGTACTACTAGCATTCCTATTTTGCTGAGAAGGAATGTGAGGACCAGAAAATGTAAATAAGTTTGCCCAAGGTCACAAAGAACAGACAGGTAATCCAGGAATCCAACCCAGACCTTCTAAACTCAGGAATCACGTCCTTTAGGATTATGATACAGTGGTTCACCAGGGTACAATAAGTAATACTGAAAACAGCAGGAGGAAAAAGATCTGTGGGAAGACAAAGCAAAGAATTATGAATCCTGACCAGTTTCATTAGGAGATGCTTACAGATCCATGGCTTTGGTCAATGGCTTCAAGAAGTTAAGAAGAGTTACGGATGTCACCTTAAAGTGCCTACCCACATTCTGACACAGGGTGTAACACACAACAAGCAGAGGGCGGCAGAGCAGGCTTTGATCCGAGGGTATGCTTATGGCAAAGGTCTATTCCGTCCAGCACAACAGCTACCTGTATGTGGCTGCCAAGAACTTAAGATGTTACTAGGGGCCGGCACTGCGGCTCACTAGGCTAATCCTCCTCCGCCTTGCAGCGCCGGCACACCAGGTTCTAGTCCCGGTCGGGGTGCCGGATTCTGTCCCGGTTGCCCCTCTTCCAAGCCAGCTCTCTGCCGTGGCCCGGGAGTGCAGCGGAAGATGGCCCAAGTCATTGGGCTCTGCACCCATGGGAGACCAGAAGTACCTGGCTCCTGCCATCGGATCAGCACGCCGGCAGCGGCGGCCATTGGAGGGTGAACCAACGGCAAAGGAAGACCTTTCTCTCTGTCTCTCTCTCTGTCCACTCTGCCTGTCAAAAAAAAAAAAAGATGTGACTAGGGACATGGATAAAATGTTTTTAATGTTTTTATTTTTTTAATTAATTAATATATTTTTATTTGACAGAGTTAGTGACAGAGACAGAGAGAAAGGTCTTCCTTCCGTTGGTTCACCCACCAAACAGCCACCATAGCTGGTGCTGCGCCAATCTGAAGCCAGGAGCCAGGTGCTTCCTCCTGATCTTCCATGCGGGTGCAGGGCCCAAGCACTTGGGCCATCCTCCACTGGCCTCCCGGGCCACAGCAGAGAGCTGGACTGGAAGAGGAGCAACCAGGACTAGAACCTGGCACCCATATGGGATGCTGGTGCCACAGGCAGAGGATTAACCAAGTGAGCCACGGTGCCGGCCCGAAAATGTTTTTATTTTTAAGGTTTTATTTATTGATTTGAGAGGCAGAGTTACGTCTGGCTGTGAGAGAGAGGAGAGACAGAGGGAGGGAGGGAGGGAGGGAGGGAGGGAGAGAGGGAGGGAGGGAGGGAAGGAGACAGAGAGAGAGCGAGAGAGAAAGAGAGACTGAGAGAAATATCTACCATCCACTGGTTCACTCCCCAAATGGTCACAACATCTGGAGCTGAGCCAATCCAGAGCCAGGATCTTTTTCCAGATCTCCCAAATGGGTGCAAAAGCCTAAGCATTTGGGCCATCTAACATTGCTTTCCCAGGCCATAAGCAGAGTGTGGGATCTGAAGAAGAGCAGCCAGAACTTGAACCAGCAGCCATTTGAGACGCCAGCACAGCAGGCAGAGGCTTAGCCCACTATGCCACAGCACCAGCCCCAAAACTACATTTTTACATTTAATTAATTTGAACTTAGAAAGTGACTCTCAAATCCGTTACTGAGAACTGTTTTTGAAGATCTGGAACAATGTTGGTATGTGATTATTTTTCAACTGTAAATTTTATGAAATCTAAATACAGATTAAGTATTTATGATGAAAATTAACTTCTGACTGCAATTTTACCTTAAGCCAATATACAAAGTACTCATTAAAAGGACTCCCTCTGCCTTTTAGATGTCAGGGCCCTATAATCTTACCATTCTAATTCAGATTTAATGGCAAGTACAGAGATATCAGGGAGTTCTAATATATGCAACACTCCATACACTCAGAAGTGGCAGCTCCTTTTTAACTGCTCAAATAAAAACAGAAAAAGTAATTATAGAAGAGAATACCATGTATCATCCATTAAACAGCTAACAAAAGTTTGAGAATTAAAAGTATAACAGAGGGGTCAGTGTTGTGGCATAGCAGGTAAAGCCACAATCTGCAGTGCCAGCATCCCATATGGACGCCAGTTCGAGTCCTGGCTACTCCACTTTTGATCCAGCTCTCTGCTATGGCCTAGGAAAGCAGAAGATGGCCCAAGTCCTTGGGCTCCTGTACCCACGTGGGAGACCCAGAAGAAGCTTCTGGCTTTGAATCAGCCCAGCTCCGGTCACTGTGGCCACTTGGGGAATAAACCAGCAGATGGATGACTTCTCTCTCTCTGTCTAATTGCCTCTCAAATAAATAAATAAATCTTAAAAAAAAAAAAAAGATAAAGTATAATAGAATTTCATTAAAATACCACTGAGAAAAGATCAACAAGATTGGGATTAAAGTCTAAGAGAAAATACACTGTGATCTAACCAGAAAGATTCCATGCTATACTGATATAATAGACACTTGGCATTTATTTTATATACTTTGACATAGACCCAAACTCCATTTCTACAAGGGCCAACACATCAATAACAGGTCAAGTCAGGAAACTTGAATTCTAAACTCTGCCCTGTTCTTAGGCAAATCAGTTATCTTACTAGCCTTGCCTTCTCACATACAAACTGTAGCCAACAGCCCATGAATTGACATGATGTCCTAGGTCACTTTCATTACTTAAAAACAAAGAATGAAGCCTGATTCCTAACTAAAACAAAACCTACTAAATTGTGTGCTCACTTTGGCAGCACATATACAAAACCTACTAAATTGCATTTCAGATATTTAAAACTGCCTCATTTGCATTTTCTATCCCTAACTGCACATGGAAATAAAGAAAAATGAGTACAAAGAAAATAGCTTGTAACACCATTTTCTAAGCAGATCAAGTCCTAGCCAAGAAGAGCCCTTTTACCCTACCTCCCTGCTGTCCATGGAGCTTCCCACTTCCCTCCAAAGCCCAATTATTACCTCCAGATCAAAATTCCAGCCATAGCACAATAATTGTATTGTCTAGGACTCAATTGTGGAATGACCTTAATGTCTTTTTTTTTATGATTTACTTATTTCTTTGAAAGGCAGACCTACAGAGAAGGAAGGAGAAAGAATGATATTTTCCATTTGTTGATTCACATCCCAAATTACCCTAACAATCCAGACTGGATCAGGCTGCAGCCAAAAACCAACAACTCTATCTGGGTCTCCCACATGTGATAGGGGCCCAAGCACTTGGGCCACCTTCTGCTGCTTTCCTAGGCTCACTAGCAAGGGAGCTAGATCAGAAGTGGAGTAGCCAACTTGAACCAGCACCCATATGGGATGCTGGCATTGCAGGCAGGGCTTAACCTGCTGTGCCACAGCGCTGGTCCCGATGCTAACGTCTTTTATATGAGAATGAGTTTCCCTGTATGCTAGAACATATAAGCCAAACATTTCTGTTACTGTCTAAAACCCATTTTCTTTAAATATTTTTGCTTATTTATTTCAAAGGCAGAGACACAGAGGAAAACAGACAAAGAGGCTGGCGCCACGGCTAATCCTCCACCTGCAGCGCCAGCACCCCGGGTTCTAGTCCCGGTCAGGATGCCAGATTCTGTCCCGGTTGCCCCTCTTCCAGGCCAGCTCTCTGCTATGGCCAGGGAGTGCAGTGGAGGATGGCCCAAGTGATTGGGCCCTGCACCCCATGGGAGACCAGGAGGAAGCACCTGGCTCCTGGCTTCGGATCAGCGCAATGCGCCAGCCGCAGCGGCCATTGGAGGGTGAACCAATGGTAAAGGAAGACCTTTATCTCTGTCTCTCTCTCTCTCACTGTCCACTCTGCCTGTCAAAAAAATAAAAAAAGAAAAAGAAAAAAGAAAAACAGATGAAGAGATTTTCCATATGCTGGTTCACTCTCCAAATGCCTCCAAACAGTCAGGACTGGTCTATAATGAAGATAACCTGGAAGATAACCCAGGTCTCCCAGAAAAGCAGAAAACCAAGCAGCTGAGCCTCCCAGGGTATGCATTAGCAGAAAGCTGGAATTAGAAGTGGACCTGGGACTCGAATCCAGCCACTCCCATAAGGGATGTGGGCTTCCCAGGAAGCATCTTAACTGCTGTGTCAAAGACTTGCCTCTGATGCTAACTTCTCATAGTGAACATTTCACAAGCCTTTTAGAAGGAAGCACAGCAAAAAGCCACCCTATTCAATCCCATATAGTGAATGGACAGTGGCTGGGAGAAAAAAGCAGAAGAGAACGAAGGTAAGGATAGGTCTTCAACTTTGACTATTCAAGGTTTACAGAATCCTTACTTAATCTGTAAGATATATCTGTCTTTCTGGAATTCGTAATGCACTTTTGAAATTCTCCCTCTCTCTGTAACTCTGCCTTTCAAGTTAAAAAAAATCTAGAATGTATTTTCTAACACTTAAGAATAAAGTAACAACAGTAGCTTCTTAGATTTCATGGCTCTACCACAGGGCAGGCAGGCATCAATGCTAAATACTTTGCTCAGTGACTTCTACTTCTCATATAACCACAGCACTTACACATTCTTACCCTATTTTAACGAATGAGGAAACAAGGTTCCAAGTGACTGAATAAAGCTTCCAAAGTTATACCAGGTTATACATATGAGAAGTTGCCAATTGTGAATGTCTACCCAAGTAGTCTCCAGAAACCAACTACAGCCTTTTCCACTACTATGTTGACTCTCCCTGAATTTTTGTGACTATAAACACCTTAAAAAGGAAATGAACAATACTGAAATTGTTAAAGTTAATGGAAGGTGTCAAGAATTAGTGAAAGCTAGAATTAGAAGTACGGAAAAGGACTTTTTTTTTTTTTAAAGATTTATTTAGGCCGATGCTGCGGCTCACTTGGCCAATCCTCCACCTGCGGTGCTGGCACCCCGGGTTCTAGTCCCGGTTGGGGCGCCAGATTCTGTCCCGGTTGATCCTCTTCCAGTCCAGCTCTCTGCTGTGGCCCAGGAAGGAAGGGGAGGAGGGCCCAACTGCTTGGGCCTGCACCCGCATGAGAGACCAGGAGGAAGCACCTGGCTCCTGGTTTCAGATCAGCGCAGTGCGCAGGCCACAGCAGCCATCTGGGGGGTGAGCCAACGGAAGGAAGACCTTTCTCTCTGTCTCTGTCTAAATCTGCCTGTCAAAAAAAAAAAAAAAAAAAAAGATTTATTTATTCAGGGGCTAGTGCAGTGGCGCTACCTGCGAAGCTGGCATCACACAGTTCAAGTCCTGGCTGCCCCACTTCAAATCCAGCTCTCTGCTGATGTTCCCAGCAGACGATGGCCCAAATCCATGGGTCCCTGCACCCAAGGAGACCCAGAAGCTCCTGGCTTCGGATAGGCCCAGTTCCAGACATCATGTCCATTTGGGTAGGAAGTGAACTAACAGATGAAATTTCTGTTTCTCCCTTCTGTAATATTTTCAAATAAATAAATAAATAAATCTTTAATCTTTATTCATTTGCAAGGCAGAGGTAGAGAGAGAGCTCCGGCCATTGTGGCCCTTTGGGGAGTAAACCAGAGGATGGAAGACCTCTCTCCCTGTCTCTACCTTTCTCTGTAACTGTCTTTAAAAAAATTTTTTTAAATAAATTTAATATCTTCACTTCTATAAATATTTTAGTTTTTTTTTTTTTTTTTGACAGGCAGAGTGAGTGAGTGAGAGAGTGAGAGAGTGAGAGAGTGAGAGAGTGAGAGAGAGAGAGAGAGAAAAAGGTCTTCCTTTTGCTCTTGGTTCACCCTCCAATGGCCGCTGTGGCCGGCACACCGCGCTGATCCGAAGCCAGGAGCCAGGTGCTTATCCTGGTCTCCCATGCAGGTGTAGGGCCCAAGTAGGGCCCAAGCAAATCCTCCACTGCACTCCCTGGCCACAGCAGAGAGCTGGCCTGGAAGAGGGGCAACCAGGACAGAATCCGGCGCTCCGACCGGGACTAGAACCTGGTATGCTGGTGCCGCTAGGCGAAGGATTAGCCAACTGAGCCGTGGCGCCGGCCCACTTCTTCTATAAATCTAGCAATCACTCACATATACTGTATATCTATGATTTCAAAGTACAAATTTCTTGGGTTTTCCTTTATCACCAAAGACTCAGGTGACACATTTAAACGTAGAAAATTAGTATGAATGGTCACCATAGACTTAAAATTTATCATTTCCAAACCAAAAACAGAGAAAGCATAATTAAATAATAGTTAATAATACTGAAAACTGCTCTCACTCTACAATCCAGGTCCATGTTATTCTGATGTACTAACATGAAAAGGGAAAAAAAGCAACACAGTACATAAAACATGACAAAATCTGGTTGGATATTAAGTTCACGGTCTCTCTTAACAGAATGTAAGCTCCAAGAGGCTGTGGAGGCATCTTTGGCTCACTAGTGTGTCCCAGGTATACACAACACTGCCTAGCCCATAAGGAGTATGCACATATTCGCTGAATGAGTAACATGTTTGGTCAAACTCTTGCATAATTACTTCCTTCTGCTTATCTGAGTAATCCTCCTTGACTCCTGATAGCAAAGTTGCAAGAATACTCACATCATTTTTATAGGATGCCAAATCCTAGGCTACCTGAATTGTCAATGTGAGGTTAAAGAATATATTGGTGTTATTTAGACATTATTCACTTTTCATCCTGTCAATTAAGAAGCAATATGTTAGATAAGCATTTATAATAAAAAGTATTCTAGTTTTTAAAAAAAGTGCTAGCCTGATTAAATTTAATCAAAGTTTAAACTTACCTTTCCACAATCCATTCAGGTCGGATTACTTTTTCCCCTTTTAATTCTTTAATTTTGGCATTAGGAAGATTTGTGGCAATAATGTGTGTTGTTTTGGATCTGGAATAATACACGTGATATTGACCTCCATGCAACATCATTAGCTTTCTCAATTCTTCAGCAGAAGGATCTGTAAAATTAGTATTACAATAAATTCAATTTTATGTGTAAAAAAGTAAAATCCTACACTCAAAAAAATCCCATCAATAGGTCAACTTAAAGAATCACTCATTTACTTTCTCTCTGGCTGTGTTGCCAAAAAACACAGTGGGGAGGCAAATCACAGATGATAAAGCCATGTTGCCTTATAACCTCTTCCCACAGCTCCCAGTCAACCAACACCCAAATACCCACTACTGTGAGAGGTCCAGCAGAGCAAACAGGGACTAAGTAATGAATTGAGCACTAACAACATTTTTATTTTTGACCATAAGCAAGGAACCTGGACACTGGTAACTTACATTTTCAAAGATTAGTAACTGTAAGCACCATTATGGACCACTATACAGAGTCTCCAACTAATTCTTCAACTCCTTCAGAGTAATACAAGAGGACTCAGATAAACAAATTACTCACAGATTTACTGTAGGGCTTATTAACAGACCTTGCCCCTATGAAATTCAATCATTTTAATTTTTATTTAAAAAATATTTAAAAAGGATGAAATATCTCATCTTGTCCAGTTCTCTAATATAAAACTGCTTTATCTCAAAGAATTATTGTGGCTTATGCATTCCCATAAAAAGAAACATCTGCTTCACTAAAGTTACATTATTACCTGCATTACTGGTATCACATTAAGCTAATTATTCTCAAATACTTTGCTGTTTCTTTTAGCTAACATCATAATGAATACTCTAAATCACACCTCTCCTAGCAACAGTGATACCCAGGGGAAGTTTCCACAGGAGGCTAATATATCCACTTCTGTTATTCACCAACAGCTTTTCCTTAAACCAAACCTACAAAGGTTCAAGTATTTAAACAAATTTTTTATTTTGATAACTGTCTAATTAAGTGAATTTTAGCCTATAGAAGGAAAAATAAATAAAACAGCACATTTGAGACAACTTCAAAATATCTGTAGAAAAAATGAAATAAATGTTTATTTTCATGCAAAAAAAATTGAAATTCATCTAGAAAATTGCACAGTCCATTAACTTTTTAAAACCTCTCTTTTATAGATATGCTAAGTCTGTCTAATTCTTGGTAAGTTCTTGCAGCACAGAATTAGTAAGACTTTGCAGATTATACATACTGTCCAACAGAAATATAATGTAAATGGCAATGCAAGCTATGTACATAATTTTTTAATTTTCTGGTAGCCTCATTAAAAATAGTGAAACACAAAATGAAATTCCTTTTAGTAATATTTTGCTTAGTCAATAGATTAAAAATACTTCCTATAATCAATATTTAAAAATTGAGATATTTTTTCTTTTGTTCATATTAAGTCTCCAGAATCCAGTGTTATTTTATATTTACAGTACACCTCAATTCAGACTAGCCACATTTCAAGTACTTAATACATGTAACTTACATGTTACCACAGCAGATAAGGTAAGCATACTTTTAAATAAAATTCAAAATTCATAGTGAAAGGTGTTCAGGGATGACAGATCACAATATGTAAACTATAACATCACAACAATTCAATGTAAAACAACTCAATGTAAAATGGAAGATTTTCAGGAGAAGGATCACAAACACTAAACTATAACATCACAATGAATTCAAGGTCAAATTTTGCAAATTGTGGAAATTAAACAGCTAGCCAATTAGGAATCTATAGCATATTTTCTTTTTAAAAGAATCCAGCTGAGCTTATTACAGAAGAAAGCACCAAATAAAAGGTTCAATTAAAACAGACTAATATGGACATCAAATCCAGTAAAATGTTCAGCACTTAAGGTCAGTGGTGCAGAGTACTAGGTTAAGCCTCTGCCTGTGGTGCCGGCATCCCATATTAGTGCCAGTTCGAGTCCTGGCTGCCCCACTTCTATCCAGCTCCCTGCTAATGGCCTGGAAAAGCAATGGAAGATGACGCAAGTGCTTGGACCCCGGCACTCACATGGGAGACCCAGAATAAGCTCCTGGCTCCAGATCAGCCTAGCTCTGACCATTTGGGAAGTGAATCAGTGGATGGAAAACCTTTCTGTCTCTCCCTGCCTCAGTCTGTAACTCTACCTCTCAAATAAATAAATAAAATCTTAAAAAAAAAAAAAAAAATGTGGTGTAAGAGAAGTCTTTGGTTCTAGTTTGGTTCTGTCACAATCACCAAGATAACATTAACAAGTTTTCTACTACTTGTGCTTTTAATGACCGAAGTCAGATGAAATAAATGAAGCAAAAAACCTTGACCTCTGAGGTTCTTTCCAGACCTAAAATATTATCAATCTACTCAGCTTCCAAACAAATTCTCTACTCACCATTATTTAAAATCCATTGCAAGGAGAGTGCATCATATCAAACACCATCACAAAAATCAGAATTAGTATAGCAAGATCAATTCTACCACCCTTCAGTAAGTAAGAACACTGTGATGATCTGCTAAAATATACCAACATTTACAATGCTTTCCAGAGTCCTGATTTATTTTACTTTATACTCTACAACAGAAGTTCTGTATCCAGCACTGCTGTATGCTAACAGTAACTGTGACCAGAAAGATTTAAAGAGGGTCTTCAAACTTTTCCACAAGCAGTGTTATTCAACACCACTATGATGTGCACATATCCCAAACTACCTACAATGACTCCCAAACTGTCCACTTACAAAGATCTAATGTACATAAAGAAAGCTGTGCCGAACCTCTTTAATTGCTGCTTCACCAATGAGGTTAGGCAGCAGTGGTTAGAAGTATGATACATGAGCAATGCTCAGAAAAATCTCCTCGACAACAAAGTAATTTGGCAGTCACACAGAATTTTGTGATTTAAGAAAATAGTTTTGTTTTTTGGTTTTTTTTGACAGGCAGAGTGGACAGTGAGAGAGAGAGAGACAGAGAGAAAGGTCTTCCTTTGCCGTTGGTTCACCCTCCAATGGCCGCCGAGGCCAGCGCGCTGCTGCCTGCGCACCACGCTGATCTGATGGCAGGAGCCAGGTGCTTCTCCTGGTCTCCCCTGGGGTGCAGGGCCCAAGCACCTGGGCCATCCTCCACTGCACTCCCTGGCCACAGCTGAGAGCTGGCCTGGAAGAGGGGCAACCGGGACAGAATCTGGCGCCCCGACCGGGACTAGAACCCAGTGTGCCGGCGCAGCAAGGCGGAGGAGAAAATAGTTTTCTAAAAAGATACAACATATAAAACACATCCTGATATAGAGTAAGTGTTCTCAATAAATGTTTGCTAAACAAAATAGCAAAGTACTATTTTCTTTAAAGATTTATTTATTCATTTGAAAAGCCGAGAGAGAAACAGAGAGAGAGAGAGAGAGAAAGAGTCTTCCATCCACTGACTCATTCCCTATACAGCCACGTGGCCTGGGCTAGGCCAAGTAGAAGTCAGGAGCTCCATCTGGCTCTCCCATGTGGATGCAGAGGCCAAAGGACCCTCTTTCACTGCTTTAGGTGCATTAGCGGGGAGCTGATTGGAAGTTTAGCAGCTGGGACTGGAACCAGCACCCATTTGCGATGCAAGCATCACCAGCAGCATAACCGGCTGTACCACAATGCCAGCTCCAAAGGTACATTTTTATACATGTTAGTAATAAAAACTGAAAATCTTTTTATTTCCTGTAACTTGTAGATACCTATGTCCATTCTATTAATACCAGCTATGTCAATTTTATTAGAAACATCTACCTTTTCATATAGCAAAATAAAACTGCTATTAATTGCTTTAGAACTGTAACTACTCAAAAACTGAAGAAAGACAACATTAACTTAGAACCATTCCAGTCAGGTATTTTACATACCTTATCTCATTAATCCTCACCACTGGTATTTCCAATACTGGAATTCAATAGTACAGTTTCAGTTCAAAGTTCTCTGTGAGAATCCTTAATGTCTACACTGATCCAGTAAAAAGAAAAAAAAAAAAAAAAAAACACAACACACATACAACCCACCCCAACCATTCACGGGGATAGCCATTTTGTAATTCAGCACTGCCAAGTGATTTCATGTGCAGGTCAATTACAAAGGTGCTGCTGCTGTTGTATAAAGTGCTTGTCTGTCATAGAGTAGCAGGAAAAAAAGGACAGAAACTAGAGGTATAAATGATGCACTTTCATCAAGTGAAGACCAAAAGATGTCATGGTCATTGTTCCAATGTAGATTCTATGATGGTAGTAGTCAGAAATGAAGAGCAGTGGGAAAATACACCATTTGAAACACCACATCAGGGGCTGGCGCCATGGCTCACTGGGTTAATCCTCCGCCTGCAGCACCAGCAACCCATATGGGCACCAGGCTCTAGTCCCAGTTGCTCCTCTTCCAGTCCAGCTCTCTGCTGTGGCCTGGAAAGGCAGTGGAGGATGGCCCAAGTGCTTGGGTGCCTGCATCTGCATGGGACACCAGGGGGAGGCACCTGGCTTCGGATCGGCATAGTTCCGGCCGTGGCGGCCATTTGGGGAGTGAACCAACGGAAAAGGAAGACCTTTCTCTCTCTCTATTTGTAACTCTACCTGTCAAAAAAAATAAATCTTAAAAAAAAAAAAAAAAAAAAAGAAAAGAAAAAGAAAAACCACATCTGCTGGACTGAATAAAGATTCAAAGGATTCACTGGATTTGCACAAGAATGAAGTTGGCGTCCAGCGCTGTGGTATAGCCATTAAAGCTGCCCGCCTGCAGTGCTGGCGCCTCATATGGGTGCTGGTTCAAGTCCCAGCTGCTCCACTTCTGATCCAGCTCTCTGCTATGGCCTGTGAAAACAGTAGAAGATGCCAAGTCCTTGGACCCCTGCACCCACATGGGAGACCTAGAAAAGCTCCTGCTCTTGGCTTTGGATCGGCCCATTGTGGCCATTTGGGGAGTGAACCAGCAGATGGAAGATCTCGCTCTCTCTCTCTCTCTCTGCTTCTGCAACTCCACCTTTCAAGTAAACAGATTTTTTTTTTAAAGAATTAAATTAGACCTTCTCTTCCACTAGTGACAAAAATTAACAAGAAAGGGATCAAAGACCTAAATGTAAAACAGATGAAACCATAGAAGTTTTGTGAGAAAACACTGAGGAAAATCCCTAATAGGTTCTGAGATGTCAGCTTTAGCTCTTATCATTGTTTTTCTCTGTCACTGTCTTGGTCCCACCTGTGTTTTGAAACAGATTACTGGGGGAAAATAAAATGTAAATCGGGAAATATTCTGTTGCAAAATACTGGCCAGAAGCCAATGGTATCATCAAAAACAAAGTAGTGGGTTTAAAGAACTAGCTCCACTGTAATAAAAGGATTTCTGAAACTCTAAAAATTCACTTTTTAAACATTTTTAGTGCAAAATAATCAGTGTTCCTAATGAAAATGAAGGCACTCTAAAATTCTGAAGTGTTTTCTGAATGCAAGTTTAAATTTTATTCCACCATTACACTCCTAATGTTAGTTGAACTTTTCAATGTTCTTTGAGAACATTCTATATGCAACTAAAATTTCAGGATTAACTAACACCAACCACAATAACTTAACACTCGCAAAGTCGGGGCAAGTGTTTTACAGAGGTTAAGCTTCTGCTTAAGGTGCATGTATCCTGTATCAGAGTGCCGGGGTTGCAGTACCGGTCCCACTCTGGATTCCAGCTTCCTGCTGATGGAGACACCGGGAGACAAATGGTGATGGCCCAAGTCATTAGGTCCCTGTCACTGATGCGGGAGACCTGGATCTGGCTCTCAGCTCCTGGCTTCAGCCTGGGTCAACCCTGGACATTTTGGGAATTTGGGGAGTGAACCAGCAGAAGAGAGACATTTCTCAAACCCCCCCCCCCTTTTTTTTACAGGCAGAGTGGACAGTGAGAGAGAGAGAAAAAGGTCTTCCTTTTGCCGTTGGTTCACCCTCCAATCGCGCTGCGGCTGGCGCACCGCGCCTATCTGAAGGTAAGAGCCAAGAGCCAGGTACTTCTCCTGGTATCCCATGGGGTGCAGGGTCCAAGAACTTGGGCCATCCTCCACTGCACTCCCTGGCCACAGCTGAGAGCTGGCTTGGAAGAGGGGCAACCGGGACAGAATCTGGTGTCCCAACCGGGACTAGAACCAGGCCTATTGAGCCGCGGCGCTGGCCAAAAACAACCCTTTTTAAAAAGCACATACCATTCAAAGGACCACAAATCAGACCACATTTAGATTTAAAGCTTTACAAGTGGAATTCCACTACAGTAAACACTACCTCACAATACTAGAGTAACCATACAAAGACTGTTTTCACGTTTGAAGGCACAGCTTATAAAGATATTTGTTGATTTGGTTAAAACAAAGCCTATAAACAAAAATTTTTAATTTTGTGCAAAGGCTTTCTTACCTAGATCTTTGAGAAAATATTCATTATGTGCACCATTTTATGTCTGCAAAACCAAAGAACTTGATTAAATGTTGGTTGTGCTATACTACATAAATAGTAGAAAGAAGCCAAAGGCTCCTGTATCTCCTTTGGTCTCAGTGTAGCAGAACCTTCATTCTTTCATTAGTTTCACAATCCTATAAACTGGAAAAGATAACTTAGGACAGTTACTGGTGATCAAACAGAGAAAACCAGAGAGACTTCTCTGTAACCACAGATGTAGGGAACACCCCTATATTCTGACACCTGTGCTTGACTACCTCCAGTAGCCAGGCTCATTCTCTTGACTTCTCTTACCACAACTTTCTAACATTTACCAAACCAGTCACCACAATCTACTAAAAACCACTTATACTCACCAGACAAAAAATGAAGGAACACTTCAAAAGTTTACAGAACAAATTTCTGAGTACCTACTGGTGCGATACCCCTTGGGGTGCTGGTAAAAGTATGGGAGGTGGCACAAATGAATACAGTGGCATCTCTCTTGTGTGAGGGATTTGATTCCCACACCTCTGACTTTTAAGATCAGAGTTGTCCAGAAAGTGGAAAGAGATAATATATGCCCACAGAAAATAATTTCTGGAAGACATATGATTCCAAAAAATTAAATGGACTCCTCTCCTAAATTACCACATTCACATGTTCAGAAAACATCAGTGTAAGGCTGCAAACTTTCAAACAAATCCCTATCACTTGAAGTGGAAGTCTGCTACATTTGTACATTCCCTTGCTTCATTTTACTAACTGCAGCAAGGTGTTTGCCCACCTACCTGCCTTCCACAAACCTCAGGGTGTCAAAAATCATTAGACTAGGTCATCGTCGTCGTCGTCTTTTTTTTTTTTTTTTTTTTTTTTTTTAAGATTTACTTCTTTGAAGGGCAGATAACAGAGAGAGAAGGTGAAATAGTGAGAGGGAAGAGAGAGAGAGATCTTCCATCTGTTGATTTACTCCACTCCAAAAATGTCCTCAATAGCTAGGGCTGGGCCAGGCCAAAGCCAGGAGTCAGTCAAGAACTCCATTCAAATCTCAAGCACTTCAGCCATCATCTGCAGCTCCCAGGTTGTGCATTAGCAGGAAGGTGGATCAGATGCTGAGTAGCCAGAACTTGAACCAGACACTGTTAGGGATGCAGGCACTCTGATATGGGATGAAGGCATCCACAGCAGTGGCTTACACCACTGAGCCACAACACTGGCCCCTAGATTTGGTCTTTTATCCACATACTGAAAAAAAGCAGAAAATAATTCAAACACCTCTTTGCAGATGAACTATCCTGATCCCACCCAACAGAAGGGTGTAGTTACTGTCCATTGAATCTGAAGCGCTGGCTCAGCTGGGAAGCTTTCACAAAAGTAAACAGACCCAGGGCCTGTCTCCCAGAGTATAATTATAATTCAGTATACCTAGAATGTGGTCTATTAAAAACCACAGATTGAAGAATTAACATACAAATGAAAACATATTAACATTCTGATATGCAAATACAAAAGTCTGCTATTCATTCATTTACTCAACTACTATTTATTGAGCATCTACAACTTGTCACCTACAGTTCTAGGATCTTGGGGGTACAGCAATGACCAAGACTTAACTTTGTGCTCTGTGGTATCCATATTTCCCCAGGAGACGCAATGTACTAGGTCAGATAAATACAACTAGATTAGGCAGAAATAAATGCAGTGAAGACCAACGATGCTGGATAAAAGGTTAGATAACAAGTAGATGACAAAACACATCTATTTTAGATAAGAGCAGCCAGACCAGTCACTCCAAAAAGTGGTAATATTTAACCAAGATCTGAATAAGAAAACAGAACAACAACAAGTTTAAGGCATTAAAAGCATTATTATCTTCATGTCTGGCAAGGGGTTATTGCATAAATGGGCTTGCTGACTCCAAAACTGTGAGATAAAACTCAGGTATGAAAATAAATGTTTCCATTAATAATGCTATGAAATTTAAATATGATGGATTGGCTTACAGAAGAAATCTAACTTGCATTGGGTCTTTTTTTTTTTTTTTTTTTTTTTTTAAGATTTATTCATTTGAAAGTATTACAGAGAGAGAAATATCTTCCATCCACTGGTTCATTCCCCCAGTGGCCATAACGGCCAGGGCTGGGACTGACAAAAGCCAGGAGCTTCATCTGCATCTCCCAAACCCTTGGACTATCTTCTGCTGCTTTCCCAGGGACATTAGTAAGGGGCTGGATCAGAGGTACAGCAACTGGGACACAAACCAGCATTCATTCAGAGTGCTGACTGACATAACAGGTGACAGCATTAGCTGCTATGCTGCAATGCCAGCCCTTTATATTGGAGCTTAAAGTGGATAAACAAGATTCCAATACACAGAATCAGGGAGAAAGGGAGTTTTTGTTTGTTTTAATCAGAAAGAAGCAAAAGAACAAACATAAGACTGAGAAAGTACCAAGATAAATCTAGAATAACAGAGTAAGTTTTCTGAACAAAATTAGAGAATGTAAGGGAGAAAAATAGATTAGGACTAGGATTAGTGCATCTTCACCCTTTAAGATACAGAAAACACCTAATTAAGACTTAGCGAAATCAATTCCTTTATGCAGGATTCATACCGTCTTTTTTCATACCATCAAAGACAACTGCTTCTCTCTTCTGTATTGCCACTCATTTTCCTCTATTCATGCTTAATTCCCAGAGATCACCTATTTGTTATAAAAATCCACATTCTCCATCAACCATCACCTCTTTTTAAACATATCCCTACTTCCTAACACATAAGCAGCTTGGGAAAGATACCTGTTCAATTAAGCACAACAGAATAAAATGGGATGGAAGGTCCACAGACTAACACAATAGTAAAAATGTTAATTCTCTCCAAAGTGGCCTACAGGTTTAATGTAATTATTTTCAAAATCCCAGCAAGATATTCTGCATTCACAAAACACACAGAATAGAACCTCAGAATTTTAGAATTTATTCTAAAATTTATATGGAAAGGTATAGGTCTTAGAACAGCTAAAATGATCTTGAAACAGAAGAATCCACTGGGCAGAAGCACTCTACTCAACATAAAGAACTGCTACAGACAACAGAGACAGACACATGCGATGGAACAGAACAGAGAACTCAGAAGCACATACACCCAAATACATCTAACTCATTTTTGATAAAATGCAAAATAAATTCAAGGGAAGAAGGATAGCCTTTTGAGCAAATGGTGCAAGAGCAACTAGACATCCATAGGCTGGGCGGGGGGGGGGGGGGGGGGGGCAGGGAAGCAAAGCAACAAAAAAGTCTCCAAATAGGTCATGAACTTTAATGTAACACATAAAACTACAAATTTTTCTGAAAGAAAAAATTAGGGGAAAATCTCTGGGATTTAGCACTAGCATTGAGTTTTTAGACTTGAAAGTATAATCCATAGAAAAAAAGATAAATTAGATATTGTCAAAATTAAAAATTTTGCTCTGCAAAAGCTATGTCAAAAGGATGAATGACAAGCTACAGGCTGGGAGAAAATATTTGCAAATCATATAAATGTCAAAGGAGTAGAACCTGGAACATAAATAACTTTTAAAATTTAACAGTAAAAACAAAAACCCAAACAATTTAATTGTAAATGGACAAGGAAAGGCCGGCGCCGCCTTGTGGCACCGGCACACCAGGTTCTAGTCCCGGTCGGGGCGCCGGATTCTGTCCCGGTTGCTCCTCTTCCAGGCCAGCTCTCTGCTGTGGCCAGGGAGTACAGTGGAGGATGGCCCAAGTCACTGGGCCCTGCAACCCCTGGGAGTCCAGGATAAGCACGTGGCTCCTGGCTTTGGATCAGCGTGGTGCGCCGGCCGCAGCGGCCATTAGAGGGTGAACCAACGGCAAAGGAAGACCTTTTTCTCTGTCTCTCTCTCACTGTCCACTCTGCCTGTCGAAAAAAGAAAAAAGAAAGAAAAAAAGAAAAGAAAATGGACAAGGAAAAAAACCCTCTACAACAAACAATTCGCTGAAAATGAAATGACAGAAAAAAAACCTGAATAAATGTTCAACATTATTAGCCAAGATGTAAATGCAGATGAAAACCACAGTAACACATTCATTATACTATCTAAACTAAAAAACGAAAAAAACTTGAACTTAACAAATACTGCTGAGGATGTAGAGCAACTGGAACACATATGAAAGACACAATGAGATATCATTACATACCCATTAAAATGGATAAACAGAAAACATTAAATGCTAGTACAGATGCAAACATGCTAATGGTAATGTAAAACAGTACAGCCATTTTGGGAAACAGCTTGGCAGTTCCTTAAAAAAACTAAGGGTGTAACCACCACATAACTCATCAATTACACTCATGTTCACACAAAAACTTATACACAAATATTCATAAGCCAAAAACAGGAAACAATCCAAATGTCCCTTAACAGGTAAATGGTTAAGCTATAGTACATTCAGGTACACAATACAACTCAGCAACAAAAAGGAAAAAATTAGTGATATGTGCAACTTTCATGTATCTCCAGTGAATAAAACTGAGTGGGAAGAAGGCCAATCTGTCAGTTAAGTAAAAAGGTTTTTTAATTTAAAAAAAAAAAAAAAAGTTTTTGAAGCCCAATCTCAAAAGGTTATATATTGTATTTTCTAGTTATACAACATCTAAAGATCTTTTAACTTTGTTTGGAAGGCAAGGAGAACTCCCATCCATTGATTCATTTCTACAAATGTCCAGAACTTGGGCAGCCAGGAGAGCTGGAGGGAGACCAGGCAGAAGCTGGGAGTTGAGAACCCAATCCCACTAGTCTACCCAGGTCTGAGAGCCAATCGCCTGAGCCATTATTGCTGTGTCCCATGATCTACGATAGTATCAAGCTGGAAGTCAGGAGCCAAAGCGGGAATGAAACTCAAGGAACATATATGGTACACCTCCTAATGGCTAGGCTAATGTCCACCCACTATACAACGTTCTTGAAATGAAAAAATTAAAGAAACGTAGACTAGTTCAGAGATTGCCAGGGGTTAAGAGGCGGCCATGAGCGGAGAAAAGCAGGTGTGAGTCTAAGAGGTCGACAGGAAGGATCCTTGCCAGGAAGGTTTTGTAGCTTCACTGCATCAGGGTCAGTTCTCCTACTGTGATGCTTTCATCACAGTTAACAGATGATAGCATCACAGATGTCATCAGTGGGGGGAAACTGAGCAAAGGATTCACATTATCTCTGAATTATTTCTTACAACTTCATGTGAATGCACAACTTATCTCAAAAAATGGGATGGACGGATAAGAACTTAACCTCATTGAAGAAAAGACACTTTTTGGAGGTAGGAAAGACAGTCTAGGTTGACAGAGGCAGAGTACCCCGGGGATGGGGGAATCTTTTTCTCTAGGCTCAAGTTCAATGCTAATTGGGTTGGGAGAGATGGGGGCTATGAAGGAGCCTCAGATGGGAACTTTCAGGTAATCAAGAAAACTTACAATATTAAAGTCTGTAGGGAGCATGATTAAGACTCGACAACAAAAACAGCATCCCCTACTTATCCTACTGCATCTAAAGCATCATTTTCTACTTGCCAATTACATATATGGAAGTTAATTCTGTTTTATGTACAGAGTTGCAAAGTTTTCAGTAAAACTGAAAATGTTTCAAAGTAAAAATTCGTATTATCCCAATTTGTGTATCACTGCAAAATTAAGAAACTGGATTCCTGCTCCCAACATGGGAAATGTGAATTGTTTTCCTGGTTCCCAGCTCCAGGCCAGCCTCACCTGTTGTAAAAAAAAAAAAAAAAAAAAAAAAAAGGGCAGGGGTGACAGTGTCCTGGGGCAGCAGGTGAAGCTGCCACTCCCATCTAGGAATGTCAATTTGCTTTCAATCCAGCTTCTTGCTAATGCACTTTGGAGGCAGCAGACGATGTCCAAGTACTTGGGTCTCTGCCACCCACAAAGCAGACCTGAATGGAGTTTTTGGCTCCTGTTTTCAGTCTTGCCCAGCCCTGCATGTTGTTGGCATGTAGGAAGTGAACCAGTAGATGGAAGATCTCTGTTACTCTTGCCTTTCAAATGCATCAATCTTAAAAGAAAAAACTTAAAAAATTAATAAGAGTAAAATGATAATTACACATTCCCAATCACACAAGTAATTACTGTCACATTCATTTTTTCTCCCCTACATAAAGAACCTCCTTTCCTCCTCCTTATACGAATATGGGTACCTTTATAAATGGGGAACGTCCATGGTGGCTAATACAAGAAGCTTGCTTTTATTAACAATTTTAATCTTTTATAGTATATGTTAGAAAAGTCCATGAAGCCTGAACTAGCCAAGTTTTCTGCATGTGAACTTCCCAAAGCTGCATCAGCATTCACTTTGAGAACATTAAGACTAAATTCATTGTCAGGTGTCCTAATGAAAGTCTTAATTGCAATCGACTTGCTCAATTCTCACAACACCAGTCACATGTAGCAATTAATTCTTAGCTTCACTGCAGCAAATATTTACTGAATGGTTCTGCCCAATCACTGCAGAGGTAACAGGATACAACAGTGATGAAACGAAAAATGTAGCTAGCACTTTTTTTTTTTTTTTTTTTTTTAAACAGGCAGAGTGGACAGTGAGAGAGAGAGACAGAGAGAAAGGTCTTCCTTTGCCGTTGGTTCACCCTCCAATGGTGGCCGCGGCTGGCGCGCTGCGGCCGGCGCACCGCGCTGATCTGATGGCAGGAGCCAGGAGCCAGGTGCTTTTCCTGGTCTCCCATGGGGTGCAGGGCCCAAGCACCTGGGCCATCCTCCACTGCACTCCCTGGCCACAGCAGAGAGCTGGCCTGGAAGAGGGGCAACCGGGACAGAATCCGGCGCCCCAACCGGGACTAGAACCCGGTGTGCCGGCGCCGCTAGGCGGAGGATTAGCCTAGTGAGCCGCGGCGCCGGCCGTAGCTAGCACTTTAATCCTGTAAGGTCTAATGAAAACTGAGATGCACAGCTGTACATGGAGACTCAGTTCCAGAGGTCTTTAGCAAGAGCAGCCTCCTAAACTAGCACGACAATCAGTGAAGGGAATCTTAAGGATAAACAGGGAACAGCTAGCTGAGAAGAGGTGAAAAGAGAACACTGACAAATATTTAGGCATTCATTTATTTTTATTTTTATTTTTTACAGGCAGAGTGGACAGTGAGAGAGAGAGAGACAGAGAGAAAGGTCTTCCTTTTACCGTTGGTTCACCCCGCCAAATGGCCGCTGCGGCCGGCACACCGCGCTGATCCAAAGCCAGGAGCCAGGTGCTTCTCCTGGTCTCCTATGCAGGAGCAGGGCCCAAGCACTTGGGCCATCCTCCACTGCACTCCCGGGCCACAGCTGAGAGCTGGCCTGGAAGAGGGGCAACCGGGACAGAATCCGGCGCCCTGACTGGGACTAGAACCCGGTGTGCTGGCACCGCATTGCAGAGGATTAGCCTATTGAGCCACGTGCCAGCCTTTAGCCTTTCATTTAAAAATACATTAAAATGATTATAAGAAAAGAAATTCCAGGAAAATTATGAAAAACTTTTAAGAGTAAACTTGATAACCAACAGTCAGTGCATGATGCTGGCATTGTGGCATAGCAGATAAAGCTGTGGTCTGTGATGCTGGCATCCCATATGGGCACCAGTTCATGTCCTGGCTGCTCCACTTAAAATCCAGCTCCCTACTTTTCTGGGAAAAGCAGGGAAAGACAGCCCAAGCACTTGCCTCCTGAAAGCCACATGGGACATGGAGATGTAGCTCCTATCTCCAGGCTTTGGCCTGGCTCAGCTCTGGCCATTGCAGCCACTTGGGGGGTGAACCAGCAGATGGAAGATCAATCTCTCTCTCTCTTTCTCTCAATAAGTCTTTAAATAAAAAAAGTCAGTGAAAAATGACTGTAGATCAGAAAAAGATAAAAAGAATGCATGATGTCAGGAAAACAGAAACTCATGAAACAGAGGCATCAGGCAACTCCAAATGAATACAATATAGACAAGTCTTACAGTTTATGGTTGAAACTCTGTGTAAAAGGCAATTAGAATTTCCAAATTTCTTCCCCTATTCAGAAAGAAAAGACTACTCTACCTCTCCAGACACTGGACTCAGTAGTAACAGGTGTAGCAGGAAAAAAAGAACTGGGAGTTTCAGTGAAACTCTACTTCCTGCACTGTAAGCAACCTGGCCCTTTCCTTCCAAGCTGACATTCAAAAAGCAGGCAGTACGGTTTATACCTTTCTGCACACAAGAGAGCGAAAGATTCTTCTCTGCGATCTCTCTCTCACACACACAGGACCTACAGATAATTACAGCTGGAGATTTACTAATGAAATGCCCTTATCAGACACCATATAGTGAAGCTCATTTTATAAGCTCCACTCATATGCTATGAAGAAGTTTCCAATCAGCGATTTAAGAGGACTAGTGTTTTTCATTTTAAACTTCATTTTACATTTTTAAAATATTTATGTATTTCAGAGGCAGAAAAACAGACAAAGCAAGCTCCCATCTCTGCTGGTTCACTCTCCACGTGCCTGCAATGGCCAGAGCCAGGAACTAAATCCAGGTTTCCCACAGAGGTGTTAAAAAACCAACTACTTAAGCCATTATCATCATCATCTGTGTCTGCATTAGAAGGAAGATAGAAGCAGGAGCCAGAGCCAGAACTCAGGCACTCCAAGTGGGATGCTGATCTGAACTAACAGGCTAAACGCCCACTCCTCATTTGACTTTTTAATATGTTCTTTGATAAAAAGATAATAGGGAAAGGTAGACGGAAAGAAAAAGTGGAGGAGGAATTACCTAAGCAGACAGTATTATTTGCAACTTTAAAATTATTTTATACACATAATTAAAAACAAGCTTAAATAAATCACTCAACCTTAATAAAAATGCATGCCAAAGTAAGGTACCCAAAATAGAAAGTACTCAACCTGTAAATCCATTAACATAGATGGCAACTCCACTAAAAATCGAAGATGAAGTCCCATCCTTCTGCATAGCAGCATCTGATCGAAACTGTTCTTCCAACTTCTGGACCTTGGCAGCCATATAACCACCCTAGAATTAAAGAAAAGGTAAACCAATCACAAAAATTCCACCTACTTTCTTCCACCTAATTTTTAAAATTGAATATATTTAAAGTAATAACACATAAAAGCTCCTTATGCTGTGCTAGTACCCTAATGACCTCCTACACACAAACCACAAGGCATAGTAACAACACATACAGCAAAAAAAACTTTTCTGAACACAGTTTTTCACAATTTTACTACATTTTTAGAGTAAGTTAATGTTAAAGAGAGGAAAAATTTAATTCCACAAAACATTGTTCTTACATAAGTAATCTTTCATAAATAATTACATACCAATGTTTAAACAAATCAGATATTTGACAAGTGATCTAACAGCACATTCTAAACCGGATTCCACTATCTCTTATACATAGGGAGCTTAAGATGAATTACTTCAGGTAAAATAAAGCAATAAGGAAACAATGAATGACTCAGGATAAATTCTGGATTTCATCAACCTATCTATTATGATAGTATAAAAACTTTCATCAGATAATACCAACCTCAGAAGGAATATTTTAAAAATTATCATTTTTGCTAAACACCTTTAGGTAAGTGAATTCGACTATACCTTTTCTAATCTTGAAATAATTAAGCCTGATTGATCTGAATCATAAGGTCTTTAAATTAAAGCTGTAAGTGGCTACAAGTGACCCATACTTTTCCAAAATAGAAATTGTTTTTAGTCTTTATTAAAATATTACTTTTTCAGAATTTTCAGAAACTGTAGAAAGTATAAAGAAGTAAATTAAAACTGGAATGACTCCATTCATTAACATTTTGGGGTATTTTCAAACATTATTTTTGTGTCTCAGAGCATAGAGGTTTTACAAAAATAGGATCATACTTTTTTAACACACTGCTTTAATCAAGACTATCGTTCTACCTCAAGAACTACACAGCTGCAGATCAGCATTGTGGCACAGTAGGTTAAACTGCTGCTATGATGCTGGCATCCAGTATCACAGCGCTGTTTTGAGTCCCAGCTGCTATACTTCCAATTCAGCTCCCTGTTAATGTACCTAGGAAAGCAGCAGAGGCTGGCCCAAATATGTGAGCCCCTGCCACCCATGTGGGAGACCAAGATGGAGTGCTTGGCTCCTGGCATTAGCCTGGCCTAATCCCAGGCCACTGCAGCCATTTGGGGAGTCAACCAGCAGATGGAAGATCTCTTTCTCTCCCCATTTCTGTCATTTTGCCTTTCAAATAAATAAAACTTTAAATATACACACATATATGGCTAAATAACAACTGCACAGTGTGCCCCAATAAATAACTTATTTGACAGTCCTTTATTCGAATAGTTCCCTATTATTGGATATGTATGTGTTTTCCTGTTTCTTAGCTTTGTTAATAACATTGCAATAAAAACATTCTCACTAAAGTTTTGTATGCTAGCATAGTTATTTCCTTAGGATAAAAATCCCTGAGAGTAAGATTTAGGGGTTAAAGTTTATGAACACCATTAAGGTATATGAAACACTGTGAAATTGTGAGGTGGTATCTAAAGCGATTTACAATTTAGAAAATGCTTTAAACCATTATATAAACTAAAAAAAAAAAAAAAAAAAAAGAGAGCGAAATACCTAGACAGTTCAAAATAATTATTTTTATTCTTTTAAAACACACCCATTTTTCCCAGCCATCATTTTCAGCTCGTTTCCTCCATCCACCTCGCCTCATGGTGGAGCTTCTGCATTAGGGAAGAAAAAAATATGTCAATTTTATAACATGATGTATTCCTGACATATTTTAATATCAAGAAAGAGGAAGAAATTAAAATAAATCCAAATGTTCAATTAATGAAAGTCAAAAGTACAGTAAACTTTTTTCCAGAAAGTAACATTCCCATTCTTTACAAGTAAAATTTGTTCCTAAAACATTCTCCTATGTAAGCACAATGTTTAAATTATAAATTTCAAACAGGAAAAATTTTTATGTATTCTGAATACCAATCCTAACACCCATCTATATAAAACATAATCAAATTCAACTAACATGATCATGCCTACATAACTTGTTACTATTAATTCTGTTAATAATTAATCACTATTAATTCATTAACTGCCCCACATTATTGACCTTAAGGTCTGTCTTTCCCAGACACTTAAATAGTGTTACTCATAGCATAATTCAACTATTCGGGGGGGGGGGGGGGGGGGACCACCCTTTAAAATGTCAACCCAAACAATATACTGGTCCAAGTTTTTGGTATAATAGTTAAGTTACCACTTGGAAAACCTACATTTCATAGAGAAGTCCCTAGGTTCAAATCCTGGCTCCACTTCAAATCCAATTTCCTATTAATGTACATTCTGGGAGGAGGCAAGTGACAGCTCAAGTAACTACTTGGGTCCCTGCCACCCACAAGGGAGATCCAGACTGAGATCCCCAGTTGTTGTGAGCATTGGGAAGTGAACCATCAGATAAAAGATCTCTGTGTCTCTCTCTGCCCTTCAAATAAATAAAACAAATACAAAAATGTATTTGTCATAGACGACATGACGCAGAAAAAGGATCATTAACTATTAAAACAGTAAATCTGTCTTTCTCTACTATAAAACCTCCAAGATGACCCAACGATGGCTCATCTTAAGCAGCAGCTGACTCAGTGGCTATAGCAATATAAAAGGATTCCTAAGTCAAAGCAAGCACCTCATGGAACTCCCTGCAAAGTTAAATTCTTAACTGGTTACACCTTGGGACACAATTCCATTACCCTTCACAAAAGTACTGGAAGACTTCCACTCAGACATTTTTAATTCTGGTAACCATTTTAAAGCTTTGTCATATGAAGCCTTATATACTATTCAAAGTCAAAAAGTTTTAATACAATTTATAAGAATATTTTACTTAACACTGCCTTAAAACACAACCTTTGTCCATACATATTGATAGATACTTTCAATTATTTTTAGTATAGTACAGGATTTAGTTTTTTTTTAACTTAATTAGGAATTTTCACTATATTAATTTTAACATTTTCACTACATTTTTACTACATTAATTTAGTAATACATTTTTACTATATTAATAATTGTAAATTTTTCTATACCTAGAAGACGCCAGAAAGATTTGCGGAAATATTCTCAAAGACTTAAGTTCCATTAGAGAGACAAAATAATATTAATGTGTCAGGGGCATGTGGAAGTGCTCTGAGAACAGCAGGCAAACTGTTAACCCTGAGGAGAGAACTGCTGTGTTTTCTGTTAAATATTTCTTTTCTTTTCCAGAGGCTCATTTTGTCTAGTCTCTGAAGACTTCATCCCTTATCTAGTTTAAGAAATGTGTTAACATACAGCTCCTGCCTTCATATAAATTCTGAATCTATACACCTCTTACAATTAGAGTTTGGGAGTACCAGTCATTACACACTAAGGATACAGACTCAAAATAATTAGATACAACTATTAATCTGCTACAGGAAAGTAAAATAAATTTTAAAAGTTCACTTCATTTGCCCATTTACCTAAGAGCCCATTTATTTAAGATCCATGGGGTGTTTAACAGCAAAAGGCTAACATTAAAATTTTCTTGATGGTTACATTAGGATAGATATGAAAAGAAGTCATGATAAAAACCAAAGATACTAAAGGTTCTTTCCTCAAAACACAGTAATGAGAGTATCCCAGACAATGTTAGAAGCTTTGGAAGGTAAAAGGAAGAATGAACAAGGAAAGCTATAATTCAATCATTCCCATCTAATTTGACCCATGAACAGTAGAACTCTACTGACCCAAAGCTTAAGACAAAAGACTGCGAGAGGGGGTGAGGGTGACAAAACCCTATTTCATTTTATACATTCTAAACCTCTCAGTAGGACCGGCGCTGTGGTGTAGCAGGTAAAACCGCCACCTGCAGTGCCAGCACCCCATATGGGCGCCGGTTCAGGACCTGGCTGCTCCACTTCTGATCCAGCTCTCTGCTGTGGCCTGGGAGGGCAGTGGAGGATGGCCAGAGTCCTCGGGCCCCTGTACCTGCGTGGGAGACCCGGAGGAGGCTCCTTGCTCCTGGCTTAAGATCGGCGCAGCTCCAGCTATTGTGGCCAATTGGGGAGTGAACCAACGGGTGGAAGACCTCTCTCTCTCTGCCTCTCCTCTCTCTGTGTAACTCTGAATTTCAAATAAATAAATAAATCTTAAAAAAAAAAAAAAAGAAAGAAAGAAAGAAAATCCCTCAGGACCAGCACTGCGGCTTAGTGGGTAAAGCTGCTACCTGCAGTGCTAGCATCCCATATGGGGCTCTGGTTCGAGTCCCGGCTGCTCCATTTCCAATCCCACTCTCTGCTGTGGCCTGGGAAAGCAGTAGAGGATGCCCCATGTCCTTGGGACCCTGAGCTCGTGTGTGAGATCTGGAAGAAGCTCCTGGCTCACTCCTGACTTCCAATCGGCTCAGCTCCGGCCATGCGGCCATCTGGCGAGTGAACTGGCCCTGCCCTCTGCCTCACAAATAAAATAAATAAATCTTTAAAAAAAGAAGAAGAAAAGAAAACCCCACAACAAATAATGAAATAGACCAACCCTCCTGCTGACCAAGAGGAAAGATAGCCAAAAACATTGTTTTTGAAAAATGTCCAAGGTATGGAAGGGTTAGCAAATAATAAAAGACTGCTGGTCAAGAATCAAGAAGACAAAACTCTACAGAAGAGATCTGACACCTTCACTAACTGCTCTCCAAAATGAGACTGCTTTTCCTCCTGAGGCTATTTAGCAATTCTAGAAGAGTGGCTGAGAGCCTGGGCAATGTCATGGACAAACACTGTGCTTAAAAAAAAGGGGGGGGGACCCCAAAAGTCTTCCAAAGCTACAGATCTCCACTAGGATTAGAACCCTAGGAACAAAGGTAAACTGAAAACAGACCAAACTACAGAGAAACCAAATCCTGCATCGTCTCAATCTTTGAAAGCAGATTAAGGTGACCCTGAACTTCCAGTGCCCTAAGGCACATGGTGGCAGAAGCAAATGTGAATTCTATATGGAAGATGATGACAACATTCTAAACTTCACATATTCCTACAAATAATTTTTGCAAACATGAGTGAGTCTTCCAAAAGTTTATGGAAAACATGCACTATGAAAAAGATATGCATGGATTTCAAGATTTTCTTGCACCCAAAATAAATATATCTCTTAATTCAATTTTCCATTCACTTTTGAAGTCCCCTTGTATAATGTTGGCACTCAAATAAAAATAACCAGGCACACAGAAGTTAAGATTACATGAGTAAGAACCAATAAAACAAAATAAACAGGCATACAGAGACTGTAGGTGCCAAATTTAACAGATTTTAAAATAACTATGCTCACTATGTTCAAGAAGATAGAAGACAAGAGTCCTAGCGTTACAGCCTAAAAAGAACTGAGCACAAGGCAAGGCAACACCAGCCCTACGTACAAACTTAAGGGCAAGGATTTGGGGCAGGACAAGTGTGTGCATGACAGCAGGGAATCCTCGAGCACCCAAGGAACTCCATGCCACTCCCCTTTAATGCTGGGTAAAAGCCTGTATCTGGCATTCAGCAAGGCCTTCTAGCAAATAAAAGGGAGACTCTGACAGCATGGAAACAATACACAGGTTTGTCAACACTTTGGTTGATACCCATTGTTCACACTTCACTCAGACCCCCATGCATCTCCTTGTAATACTCAAAATATTATATAATGAAAATACGAAAAATACTGATACATATAAAACTGCCATTAATCTTATGTATCACAAGAAGTCAATAAATACTTGTGGAAGACAATCAACTAGTATGTAACCAACTTGTATGGCAGCAACACAGTATTATGTCCCAAGGAGAGTGTCCCAATGTATCAATAATTAAACAGTACCTTACATATTTAGTTTAATCCTATCAATCTTTTCTCTTCCTTAAAAGCTTCTTTCCAAAAAATTGCAATCAAATTATGTGCTAATTGTTTTAACAGACAGCACTGTGATAGAAATCCCCTCCCCAAAAAGTGGTACCTAGACAGGATTAGCAAATAACATACACTTCTGACCTAACAAGTACCCACAACAGATGGAAATAATTTTAAGTCATTTAGAGGAATCAGAAGAAGCTAACAGAAATATCCACACTTGCAAACTGTGATGCATTATGAAATGAAGGTTTATGTTTCTGCTAACTAGTAAGGGCCCCCCTCCACTCCAAAAAAGGCTCTCCTAATGCCTCTCTAGCCTCATCCAGGGGAATGTTGAAATGTTCCTACTCTACATACCTGCTTCTTCACACAGGACCTTCCTGATAATGAAGGAGGGCAATGAGTCAGGAAACTCTCTCAGAAACAACACACTCCTTATTTTCATCCTCTGTTCACAGCAGTCTCTGGGACTTCATGTCCTCTTGACTAAATCTACTAAGAGGTGGCTCTATATTGATAAGCCATTTAATCACCAAGCTAGACTTGTAAAAACCTACCTTCTTATTTTCAGAGAAAACTCTTGGAGTCTGGGATGCCAATCTAATTCCACGGTGCTTGATGACACTGAGGAAAGTTTTTTTATTTTTTTTTTACAGGCAGAGTGGACAATGAGAGATAGAGACAGAGAGAAAGGTCTTCCATTTCTGTTGGTTCACCCCCCAAATGGTTGCTACGGCCGGCTCGCTGCGCCGATCTGAAGCCAGGAGCCACATGCTTCCTCCTGGTCGCCCATGTGGGTTCAGGGCACAAGGACTTGGGCCATCCTCCACTGCCCTCCCGGGCCACAGCAGAGAGATGGACTGGAAGAGGAGCAACCAGGACAGAATCCGGCACCCTGACCGGGTCTAGAACCCGGGGTGCTGGTGCCACAGGCAGAGGATTAGCCCAATGAGCAGCAGCACCGGCTGGAAAGTTTTAAAAGTTTAAAAAACTACAATGTACAATTTAGGATAACCTGCCAACTTACAGAGGAGCCAATTATTGGCTTTCAAAAACTAATATAAAAAATGGGTGAGTCGGTGCTGTGGTACAGCAGGTAAAGACTCGTACTGGCAATGTTGGCACCCCATATATGGGTGCTGGTTCGTGTCCAGATTGCTCCACTTATTTATTTATTTTTTTTTCTGACAGGCAGAGTGGACAGTGAGAGAGAGAGACAGAGAGAAAGGTCTTCCTTTGCTGTTGGTTCACCCTCCAATGGCCGCCGGGGCCGGCGCACCGCGCTGATCCGAAGGCAGGAGCTAGGTGCTTCTCCTGGTCTCCCATGGGGTGCAGGACCCAAGCACTTGGGCCATCCTCCACTGCACTCCCTGGCCACAGCAGAGAGCTGGCCTGGAAGAGGGGCAACCGGGACAGAATCCGGCGCCCCGACCGGGACTAGAACCCAGTGTGCTGGCACCGCAAGGCGGAGGATTAGCCTAGTGAGCCGCAACACCAGCTCACTTATTTTTAATAAAAAGATTTTATTTATTCATTTGAGAGACAAAGTTAAAGACAGGGAGAGACAGAGAGAAAGGTCTTTCATCTATTTCACTCCGCAAACAGCCACAACAGCCGGAGCTGAGCAGATCTGAAGCCACGAGTTTCTTCAGGCCTCCCACATGGGTGCAGGGGCCCAAGCATTTGAGCCATGTTCCACTGCTTTCCCAGGCCAGAAGCAGAGCTGGACTGGAAGTGGAACAGCCAGGATATGAACCAGCACCCATATGGAATGCCAGCGCTGCAGGCAGAGGCTTAGCCTACACAGCGCCAGTCTCAGGCTGCTCAACTTTCAATCCAGCTTCCTGCCATGGGTCTGGGAAAAGCAGCAGCAGATGGCCCAATCACTTGGGCACTGCCACCCACAAGACGCAGATGAAGCTGGTGACTCTTGATCTCGGCCTAGCACAGACCCAGCCATTGCAGCCATCTGGGGAGTGAACCAGTGAGTGGAAGATTTTCTCCCCTACAGCCCCCATAACGCTTTCAAATAAAAAAAAAAATTTTTTTTTAAATGGATGATGTGAATTGTATATATAAAATGGTTAATAGTCAATGTTTATGTTATATGCATTTTTTCTGAAGATTTATTTATTTACTTGAGAGGCAGTTACAGAGAGTAGGAGAGAGATAGGTCTTCCATCCACAGGTTCATTCTCCTAATGGCCACAATGGCCGTAGCTGGGCCTACCCAAAGCCAAAAGCCAAGAGTTTCTTCAAGATCTCCCATGTGAGTGCAGGGGCCCAAGCACTTTGGCCATCTTCTACTGCTTTCCCAGGCCATTAGCAGAGAGCTGGATCAGAAGTGGAGCAGCCTAGACTCAAACCGGCACCCATATGGGATGCTGGTACCACACGCAGATGCTGATCCTACTACACCACAGTGCCGGCCCCTATATATATGTATTCTATTGAAATTTTTTAAAAAATTTTAGAAGAGACAAGTTTAAAAAAGAAAAGAAAAAAATGAACTCTGAAGCTGGAAACATTCCATAGGCAGCTAGGATCAGAGATTGGAAAACTATAGAGAAGAGTTAATGGGGATGTTCAGCTGGAATGCAAAGCTGGGAAGAGTCCACCTCTCCAAGAACTGTGTACAGTGGTACCTGAGATTTTTTTTCTCTTGGAAGTGGGGGCAATGGGAGGACACGTGCAAACGCACTTTCAGAACCATGCATTGCCCTTATGAGTGACTAAATAAAAGTACTGGCACACAGATGCGGAGTCTAACAACCTCTGCTCCAGTGTGCTCTTACTTTGTCTTTAAATAGTAAAATAAACAGCTTTTTATGTAACATTTAGATACAAAAAAATACAGCTATTTTTACATTTTTGACCCAAGGACATACAACATCTTTAACTAAGGCTAACGTTCTCAGATTGCTAAGGTTTTAAGGGCACAACATAATTCATAACTCAGGGGCAGGCACTGTGGCAACAGTGGGTAAAGCTGCCAACTGCCATGCCGGCATCCCATATGGGCACCAGTTAGAGTTTCAGCTGTTCCATTTCCAATCCAGCTCTCTGCTGGGGCCTGGGAAAGCAGTGGAAGATGGCCCAAGTTCTTGGGCCCTTGAACCCATGTGAGAGACCCAGAAGAAGCTCCTGGCTCTGGATCGGCACAGCTCTGGCCATTGCGGCCAATTGGGGTTTTTTGGTTTGTTTGTTTGTTTGTTTGTTTTTTGACAGGCAGAGTGGACAGAGAGAGAGAGAGAGAGAGCCAGAGAGAAAGGTCTTCCTTTGCCGTTGGTTCACCCTCCAATGGCCGCCGCAGCCGGCGCGCTGTGGCCGGCACACTGCGCTGATCCGATGGCAGGAGCCAGGTACTTATCCTGGTCTCCCGTGGGGTGCAGGGCCCAAGCACTTGGGCCATCCTCCACTGCACTCCCTGGCCACAGCAGAGAGCTGGCCTGGAAGAGGGGCAACTGGGACAGAATCCGGCGCCCCGACCGGGACTAGAACCCAGTGTGCTGGCACCACAAGGCGGAGGATTAGCCTAGTGAGCTGCGGCGCTGGCCCAATTGGGGACTGAACCAGTGCATGGAAGACCTCTCTCTCTCTCTGCCTCTCCTCCTCTCTGTGTAACTCTGACTTTCAAATAAATAAATCTATCTTAAAAGAAAATAATTCATAATCCAGTAAAATACAACTACTTTCTACATACTATAGTCAAGTTTTTACTTTAAAGAGACTCTGAACAAGCTACTTGAAACAAAACAAGGACAGCCATTGTGGAACAGCAGGTTAAGCTGCCACTTCAAGGTAGACAGCCTGTATTTCACCACTCTGAGTATGAGCTGCTCCAATTGCACTCCAGCTCTCCGCTAATTCACCTAGGAAAGTAGTCAAAGATGGCTCACGTGTTTGGGCCCCTGACACCCACATGAGTGACCCAGATGGGACTCACATGAGTGACCCAGATGGGACTCTAGGCTCCTGGCTTTGGCTTGGTCCAGCCCCAGGTCATTGCGGCCATTTGGGGGAATAAACCAGCAGATGGAAAGATCTGTCTCTCCCTGTCACTCAGCCCTTCACATACATAATCTTCTAAAAAAGTACAAAAAAAAAAAAAAATCAGACAACCAGGTAAAAGTGCCTTTACAACAACTTTCACAGAAGCACAGTCACTGGTTGTAGTCTTCAGCATACACTTGCTTACAGTTTACATTTTAACAAGTGATGGGTGTAAGCATTATATTTAATGTACTGAAGTTAGTTTTAAAAAACCATAAAAGTTCAAGAAATTTAGGTTACATTTTATTCCTACCTTAACTAAGCCCTTTTTACATGTTGTTTTCTCTCCTTCAGCACACTGAAACATTTTCCTGTTACAATGAAACAATTCCTGTACTAAATTAGATACCATCTTGATCAATACCAGAACTCAAAAGTATTTTAATCCATCAAACACAAGTAGTATACACCATTATCCAAAGGAAAAATTACAGGCTTTGGTATTTAAGACTTTTCTTGAACTTCTCCATCTTTTCTTGGGCCATTCTCAATTATGCCCCAATCCAATTTACATTTATAAACTGTTCTGTCACGCTAAGCATTAAGTCTTACTAGGTGCATGTCTTCTCAAAAATTTTTTCCTGCTCTATTTATAAAAGCAATAAATATTTACTGCAGAGTAGAATACAGAAAATAGAAAGGAGGGTGAAATTACCGTCTAAAAAATTCACCCCTTGCCTACAAGGTATACTGGGTTAAGCCACTGCCTGCATCCCATAAGGGCACTGGTTCAAGCCCTAGATGCTCCACTTCTGACCCAGTTCCCTGCTAATGCACCAAGGACAGCAGTGGAAGATGACCCAACCAATTGGGCCCCTGACCCACGTGGGAGACCCCTAAGAAGCTCTAGTTTACTGGCTTCGGCTTGATGCAGCTGTGACCTTTGCGGCCATTTAGTGAAAGAACCAGCAGATGAAGATCAATCTCTCTCTCTCTCTCTGACTCTCCTTCTCTGTGTAATTCTGTTTTTCAAATAATTTTTTTCAAAAAATTCACCTGCTGACTATTTTCTTTCATCGTTTTTAAATTTTTGACATTAACTTCCATTATTTAAAACACACCTCTGGGACAAGCATTTGGCATAGAGGTTAAATGCCAGCATCCTGTATCAGAGTACAAGGGTCTCAGTCTGAGCTCTGGCTTCTGATTCCAGCTTTCTGCTAAAGTAGACTCCAGGAGGCGGGGCCAATGGCTCAAGTGATCCCTGCCACCCATGTGGGAGACCCAGATTTCCCCAATCCTGGTTTCAGCCAGGCACAGTCCTGGCTGTTGCAAGTATTTGGGGAATGGAGCTCTCTGTGTCTTCCCTCCCTCTGTTTCTCAAATAATTAAGTAAACACACCACTAGTAATATCCTACAATTCCTTAGTTCTTTTAACAAAGAGCTTTTTTTAGAGTGAGGAGGCCAAGTCCTACTTATTTTGCATGCCATTGCCTTCTAGGGTAGAGAAGCCAACCAGCAGTGTAACTAGCAGTTACACTGCTAGTTTATTGGGTACAAAATCAGTTATCTTTTACAAAATTATGTTTCCAAATTTTCAATGGAGAAAACAACAAGGGTATCTATATAAATTGTTGAGGGGCCAGCACTATGGCACAGCAGGTAAAGCAGCGCCGGCATCCCATGAGGGCACCGGTTCACGTCCTGGCCACTCTGCTTCCAATCCAGCTCTCTGCTGTGGCCTGGGAAAGCAGAAGATGGCCCAAGTGCTTGGGTCCCTGCACCCACGTAGGAGACCTGGAGGAGGCTCCTTACTTTGGACTAGCATAGTGCGGGCCATTTCGGCCATCTGGGGAGAGCCTGCGGATGGAGGGGGTCTCTCTCTGTCAGCCTCTGCCTTTCAAATAAATAAATAAATCTTTAAAAATAAATAATTAAATTGTTGAAGACGCTAAGAACACACCAGGGCCAGCACTGTGGCACAGCAGGGTAAGGCCACCATCTGCAGTGCTGGCATCCCATAGGGGTACCAGTTGGAATTCCAGCTACTCCACTTCCAATCCAGCTCCCTGATAACGTTCCTGGGAAAGCAGCAAAAGATGGTACAAGTGCTTGGGCCTCTGCATGTGGGTGATCCAGATGAATCTCCTAGCTTCTGTCTGGCCCAGCCCTGGCCATTGTGGCCATTTGAGAAGTGAACCAGCAGATGGAAGATCTTTGTCTCTCCTTGTCTCTGTAATTCTGCCTTTCCAGTAAATAAAACAAATCCTTAATCAAAAAGAAAAAAAAAAAAAAAGAAAAAGAAAGAACACTCTTATTGAACTAGCTTAAAATAATTCAACAAAACATGCTTCTTCACTAGGTAATCTAGCACATACCTGGGTATGAGCAGCAACCATACATATAACACAAGGACTAAGGAAGACCCTACAAAGAGGCTTCATCAAGACAAACTCCAACTAGTCTGTAGTCACAAGAAGTAGAGATGTAAGAGTACCAAATCTGCTGCTGACTTTCTAAGCAAGTCATTATCAATCAGCTCTTAGTACTTGTATGTAGATAGAGCTGGACCCGACAATTTCTAATCTTGTACTTTTTTTTTGTTTTTTTTTTTTGACAGGAAGAGTTATAGACAGTGAGGGAGACAGAGAGAAAGGTCTTCCTTCCGTTGGCTCACCCCGCCAAATGGCCGCTACAGCCGGTGTTGCACCGATCCAAAGCCAGGAGCCAGGTGCTTCCTCCTGGTCTCCCACGCGGGTGCAGGGCCCAAGCACCTGGGCCATCCTCCACTGCCTTCCTGGGCCACAGCAGAGAGCTGGACTGGGAGAGGAGCAACCGGGACAGAACTGGCGCCCCAAATGGGACTAGAATCTGGAGTGCTGGCGCCACAAGCAGAGGATTAGTCTAGTGAGCCGCGGCGCTGGCCGCTTGATACTCATTTGAGTCATATTTTGTTGACATAAATTTGGTAGGTAGGGTTTAAGCTATATACCAAAAATGGTATTTTAAGAGTTCAGTAACTTGGCTGTGAAAAAATTTGATTTTGGGTCCATCTTTTTGACCTTGTGTTTTTAGACATAGATAGTTGTTTACTACTCTTAAGTGAAAGAAAACTAATATAGTAAGATTTTTATAGATGGGCTAGAAATTGGAGTGGAAGTATTAATAATCTGTCCTTAGAGTAGTGACTTTGTTTTAGAAACTTTGTATTACAGCACTTGAGTTTCTAATAGTGTTCAAGTTCATGATGTTGGAAGTTAGTATTCTTGCAAGTTTTTTATTCCCAACAGAAAAATCTTCTGATTGTCACTTGAAGACTACATTCTCTTGGGATTAACGGCATGATTCTCAGAGTCTATTAGTGAAAATATAATGTGCTAAATTATTACAGTGCATATTAATTAATATTGTCGCTCCCCCTCTTCATGGAGGAATGACACAGGACCCTGCGCTGTTCTTTCGTCTGCTCGGCCCTCCCCGGGTTTGCTGCTGGTTCTTCCCGGGTTGGCTACTATCCCTTCCACCTCCGTGGAAGGGCAGTTCCCCCTAGCCACATTCCCCACTTCCGCAGGGGAGCGGCACACCGCCGGCCGGCTCTTCTCGGGGGCTGCACAGGTGTTCCTTCAGCTAGATGTTCCCCTTAGATGTTCCTGGTGCATGCCGTCTCTCTCCTCCTTTATAGTCCTCCTCCACCAATCCCAACTCGGCTGCCCACACGCCGAGTACGCTGCTCTCCTCCAATCAGGAGCGAGTCCTACAGTTTATTGGTTGAACTGGAGGCACCTGTGTAGAAGCTGTTTTCTTCTCTCCCAGCGCCATATTGTGGGAGAGCAGATGCATAGAATAAGTCTTAATTCCAGTAACTCAGTCTAGTCCGGATTGTTCCCCACAGATCCCCCTTTCTTTTTATTTTTTGGCGTTGATACGCGCCTGTCTTCGGTGTCCTGCAGCACACACTCTGCTCTACTTGCTAGAGTTGCCACAGGTTCTTACACGTCCTATCAGGCAAACCGAATCCGGGTCCTCTCTTCGCCATGTTGTAAGGAGGTTTTTAGGCGCTGATGCGTGCCTGTGTTCGGTGCCCTGCAGCGCATGCTCTGCTCTGCCTGCAGGGGCTTACAAGCCCTAACAATCAGGCAAACCGAATCCAAGCCTTCTCATTGCCGAATTGTGGGGGAGACTTATTAGTGTTGGTTCGTGCCTATCTTCGGTGACCTGCAGCTCATACTCTGGTCGAGCTGCTTGCTGGTGCTTATCGCCTTAATCAGGCAGACCGAATCCAAGCTTTCTCATTGCCATGTTGAGGGGAGGCCTTTCTATTTCTCTATTTCTCTATCTCCGGGCATTCCTATTTCTCCCATTTTACTTCTATCTTCCAGCATTCCTATTTCTCTCATTTTACTTCTAAACTTCCCGCGGCTTCTCTTATCCCCGCGGTTTCCCGGCGGCGCTCGCCCCGAGGCTGCTTCTCGGCACCTCGCCCCGCGGCAGCTTCCCGGCTCTGCGCGGCTTCCCGGCGCCTCGCCCCGCCGGCGGGTTCCCGGCTCTGCGCGCACGCTCCGCGGTCTCCACGCACTTCGCGCCCGCACCACGGCCTTGCGCCAGCCCCGCGTTCCCTATCTATTCACGCCCCGTGCTCTCTCTGCATGCGGCGGCTTCCGCGAATGTTTCCGCCACCACCGGCATTCAGTCCAAGTTCCCCGGACTAACCTGGCGAATTCCAACCTGGCGGCCCACGTCTCTGCCTCTGGTTCCAGATCTTCGCCTCTTGCTCCCCGGGGTGACTTGAAGAATTCCAAGGTGGCTTATATCTCCGCCTCGGCCTGCACTCGCGGCTTCATCCTCCCTAACATTTTTCTCTACCCGGTATGTTTCCTTAAGTTTTCTTCCAACAATATTCCTCTCATTTCTCCTGGCTACTCCCCACATTCCGTATCCGAGTCCAAGCCTCCTCCAGGTTTCACTTTTGCTTTCAATCTCCTAGCTTCCCCGCCATAGTCCGCATCCGAGTCTATGAAAGCTTTCACTTTCGCTTTCAATCCTAACTTCTTTCCCACAGTCCATATCCGAGTCTATGCCTAGGCTTTCAATAGCTTCTTCCGGCACCTTTCTCGTCCGGCTTTCCCCTAGGCTCTTCGCTAGTCTCTCTCTCCGGTATTTTCCTGCTTCTTCCCGTTTCTTCCCTCCTAGGTTTCCTATCTGTCCTAGGTTTCCTAATCCGAGTCACGGCACCATTATGTCGCTCCCCCTCTTCATGGAGGAACGACACAAGACCCTGCACTGTTCTTTCGTCTGCTCGGCCCTCCCCGGGTTTGCTGCTGGTTCTTCCCGGGTTGGCTACTATCCCTTCCACCTCCGTGGAAGGGCAGTTCCCCCTAGCCACATTCCCCACTTCCGCAGGGGAGCGGCACACCGCCGGCCGGCTCTTCTCGGGGGCTGCACAGGTGTTCCTTCAGCTAGATGTTCCCCTTAGATGTTCCTGGTGCATGCCGTCTCTCTCCTCCTTTATAGTCCTCCTCCACCAATCCCAACTCGGCTGCCCACACGCCGAGTACGCTGCTCTCCTCCAATCAGGAGCGAGTCCTACAGTTTATTGGTTGAACTGGAGGCACCTGTGTAGAAGCTGTTTTCTTCTCTCCCAGCGCCATATTGTGGGAGAGCAGATGCATAGAATAAGTCTTAATTCCAGTAACTCAGTCTAGTCCGGATTGTTCCCCACAAATATGGCTATCTTAAAGAATACAGCATCTCTTTAGAGTATCATGTTTTAAATGGCATTTGTTTTAAAAATATAGAGAATTCTTTTTTTTTTTTTTTTTTTTGACAGGCAGAGTGGACAATGAGAGAGAGAGACAGAGAGAAAGGTCTTCCTTTGCTGTTGGTTCACCCTCCAATGGCTGCTGCGGCCAGCGCGATGTGGCCGGCGCACCGCGCTGATCCGATGCAGGAGCCAGGAGCCAGGTGCTTTTCCTGGTCTCCCATGGGGTGCAGGGCCCAAGCACCTGGGCCATCCTCCACTGCACTCCAGGGCCACAGCAGAGGGCTGGCCTGGAAGAGGGGCAACCGGGACAGAATCCGGCGCCCCGACCGGGACTAGAACCCGGTGTGCCGGCGCCGCTAGGCGGAGGATTAGCCTAGTGAGGCGCGGCACCGGCCAAAATATAGAGAATTCTTGTTAGGAAGCAAGAGAAGAGTGCAGAAGCAATGGCAGCTTCTGAAACATTTTCCCTTCGTGTTTACTTGCAGTTACATTTAATGTATGGACTTGTGAAAGACAGACCTAATTGCAGGTCCAGAAAAGAGTGTGTTTGCATTTGTTGTTGTTGTTGTTCTTAATTTATTTATTTGAGAGACAACTAACCACAGCTCCCATCTGCTAGTCCACTCCAGAAAAGGCCTAAAAGGCTAGGGCTGAGCTTCAGCCGAACTCATTCTAGGTTTCCTATGTGGGTAGCAGGAATCCAGTTACTTGAGCTGTCACTGTTGCCTGCAAGGGTCTGCAACAGTGGGAAGCTGGGATCTGGAACCAGAGGTGGAAACCAAACCCAGGCATTCCAGTATGGGATGCAGGCATCTTAACTGCTAGGCCAAAAGTCATCCCCAACCATATTTTTAATTGCAGTTACTCAAAGGGATTTGTTTTTAGTAGCAGCCATTTGGGGGGTGAACCAATGGAAGGAAGACCTTTCTGTCTCTCTAACTCTGCCTGTCAAAAAAAAAAAAAAAAAAAAGAGTATCAACCTAATTTTGAAATATATTAGTAAAGGAAAATATTTTCTCAAAAAAGGGCAATCCCGTGATCTAAATTCAAATGCAACCTGTTCCACTGATCACCCAGCTACTACCCCTACTACTGGTTTCAGCAGACACAAGTTGGCTAAGTGTCTGTGCTAATGGTGGGAATCTGGCTTTTGTCCCTGGTTCATGGAAGACTCAACACTTGCAATTTCCCAAACGGTAGGAGTGTCCTTGTTACCCACACTAGGCCCCTTGACTAAACACCTGAGTTTATGTTAATAGGGTTACTCCCAGTGAGGCTCCCAGTTTCAGGATGATGGCTGGCCATGCTGGAAAGGCAAACTATGTGATCAGAAGGGTGACTGTCAGTTCAGCCACACTTCACAATCACAAAGGAGGATACACTGCCCTATTTCTCTTCCTAGGATTCCAATGAGAATTAAACAACAACAACAAAAAACTGAATGAAAGCACTCTTTAGGGTACAAAGGATTACAAAAGGTAAAAACAAATCTTTCTGGGGTGGAAGTGTTATTCTAAAATACTAAATAATTATCATGTAAGTATTTTTAAAATTCAGTATTGTTTCAGCTTAAATAACTGAACAAAAATGCTTGAAATGAAGAGTTAACAAGTCCTCAAGAAGTACAGCTGCTTATTATAAGCATAAAATTTTGCATTTTATGAAAAGCATTTAAAATAGCAAGGAATCTAAGAGTTGATGTTGTAGCGTAGAGGGCTAAGTGGCCACCTGCAATGCAGGTATGCCATCTGAGTCCTAGATGCTCCACTTCCAACCCAGCTCTCTGCTAATAAGCCTGAAAAAGCACAGAAGATGTCCCAAGTGCTTAGGCCCCTGCACCCATGCAGGAGACCTGGAAGAAGCTCTTGGATTCGGCCTGTCCCATCCCTGGTCATTGCAGCCATTTGGGGAGCGAACAGCAGATGGACAGTCTCTCTCCACTTCTCCCTTTGTAACTCGGTTTTTCAAATAAGTAAGTAAATCTTTAAAATTAAAGAGCAAGGAATCTAAGTCAAAATTTCAACTACATAATTCAGACTAGTGTATAGAAGAAAAATTAGGTCTACTGTTAGTAATCACAAATGTAAGAACAATGGGGTTTAGAGAATACAAAAATGCAGCCACTGCTTTCTGACTAATCTCCATAAGGGTTATTTTAGACTTGTGTGTGAGATTAGGAATACCGAAGCCCGTAAGCTTTTAACTAACATTCTGGTTACTCATATACTGGGTTGACCACAAACTATTCATACAACAATCAAATTTTCTGCCCATCCATACCTAATCTTTTTAATTCAAACATAAAGCCATGGAAACTCCACTGGCCTTTAAAATATTTCTCAAGCTATCCTATGTGGCTAAGACAGCTACTTGCCTACATGAGAAAAAGCCCAATTTCTAACTGCATTATATTATAAACAGAGAACAAGAATTTTTTCTATTAAAGCCTAAATCACAATTTTACAAGAATGTATCGTCCCATTATTCAATTTTCTGAGTTACTAGGTGTTGGTCTTTCCCTGGGTGATGTATGGGACAGCTTAGTGAAGCAGGAAAAAAAAAAATGATCTTAGCAGGTAAAGCCGCCGCCTGCACTGCTGGCATCCCACATGGGCGCCGGGTCAAATTCCAGCAGCTCCACTTATGATCCAGCTCTCTGCTATGGCCTGGGAAAGCAGACAAGACAGCCCAAGTTCTTAGGCTCCTGCACCCATGTGGGAGACCTGGATGAAGCTCCTGTCTCCAGACTGGCGCAGCTCCAGCCATTGGGGTCAACTGGGGAGTGAACTAGCGGATGGAAGACCTTTTTCTCTGTCTCTGTCTCTCTTTGCCTCTCCTTCTATGTAACTCTGACTTTCAAATAAATAAATTAAAAAAAAAAAAGGAGTAAAGATAATATTTGCCCAAAAATCAGCAGAAATGCATCATTAACAATTTTGACTATTTGCTATCTTAGACATTTGTTTTCTTAAATCTGATATCACATATTTTACAGAAAACCTTTTCAAACTACAAGGCTGATATACCATTACAGATAATGCTTTGAGTTATTTCAATGACTTGTTAATAAAAATGAAAAACCATAAATGATTTTACGTATCAGCCTATTAAAATGTTTCACACTTAAAAAATACACAGCCATTTAAGTACAGTAATGGTAGTTAAATCTGTTAAAAATCTTAGCCATAAATAATGATGAAATTGCCAGCAGTTAAGAGGAACACATGCTCTTTATGGTAAAATGAAACCTTGTTTTTACTGTGTTCCATAGCACATTGGTCATGACCTTGAGTTACAGAATCAACTAGAACTAGGTTGAAATCCTGGGACCTTTTTTACCCATATGACCAGCCAAGTAACATCATGTCTCTAAATCTATTTCTTTATAACTCTGCCTATTTTACATGGTGGTTGTGAATACTAAATAAGACAATGCACTTAGCAAAGACCATGGCATACAGTACATTTTAATAATTTAGCAATTTTATTAAGTTTTGGAACCAATGTTAGAAGCAGTATTTTGAAATTTCTTAAGTTTAATGCAAAGATTTTAGGATCTTACTACTTGTTAAAGTTCAGACTGAAAAATAAAAAAAGCATAATGTTCCTAGGACCAAGTAAAAATAACTGGTTTTATGCAAGTGTAATTGTCACGGGCATAATCTTAATTTATAAGAATACAAAGCTGCAATAGCACAAAATATCTATCATTTCAAAGTCATTATTCGTCTCCATCAATTCTTTCCTCTCCTATTTCTGTAACTGCTAAAAAAAAAAATCACACTAAGAAACAAAAGGAAAAGGAAGATATAACCAGGCTACTTTAAACTCCAATTAAGAATTAAATACAATTTTTGGGGGGTGGGGAGAGATACCCATAATGAAAGGTGGCAGAAACATACTAAACATAATAAAATATTTCTTCCTTCCAAAATACCACAAGATTCATACTTTAACTAGATCTTCAAGGATTTTTCTGTCTAAAGACAGGAAGCCTCCAGCAAGTCTTTTCATCACCACAATCGTATCTGCAGTCGAACTTCAAAGGGAACTATATGAAAGACACTCTGGCGGGTGCCTATTGAGATAATCACTCTTAGCATCTTCCACAGATCGAAGAATAAAAAACCTGACTTACACATTAAGACCAAATACAGGTCACTATTCTCAGCAGTTTATTTTTTAATTTGTTCTAGACACCTATAAATCTATTTATTTTATAAATGACTTCCATAAATATAATTCTGGTAGCCAACAAAAATTCAGCAAAAAAGGTAATGCAAAGCTCAATTAGGGCCAGCGCTGTGCCGTAGTAGGTTAAGCCTCTGCAAATGCTGGCATCCTATATGAGCGCCGGGTTCCTGTGCCTGATGTTCCTCTTCAGATCCAGCTCTCTGCTATGGCCTGAGAAAGCAGTGGAAGACCTTTCTGCCTGTCTCCTCTTCTCCCTGTCTGTAACGCTCTCAAACAAATAAATTATTTTCAAAAACTCAATTAGTCATGTTTATCTTACATCAAAACAAATTATTTTTATTATTACTATCTAAAAAGTAGAGAATTAAAGAGACAATCAACCTTCCATTTACTAGTTCACTTCCTAAATCCCCAAAGTCAAGGAGCCAGAAACTCAATGCAGGCATTCCATGTGGATGACAGGGACCAGCGACCATCTCTGCTGCCTCCCAGAGTCTGCATCAGTAGGACACTAGAATTAAAAGACATGAGACATGGCTGTCCCAAGTGGTATCTCAACCGCTGTGCCAAACACACCAAAACAAGAGTCCTGGGACCAGCGCTGTGGCACAGCGGGTTACTGCCCTGGCCTGAAGCACCGGCATCCCATACGGGCACCAGTTCAAACCCGGCTACTCCCCTTCCGATCCAGCTCTCTGCTATGGCCTGGGAAAGCAGAGAAGATGACCAAGTCCTTGGGGCCCTGCACCCACGTGGGAGACCCAGAAGAAGCTCCTGGCTTCGGATTGGCGCAGCTCCGGCCATCAGGGGAGTGAACCATCGAATGGAAGACCTCTCTCTCTCTGCCTCTACTCTCTGTTTTGATTTTTATTTATTTGAAAGTCCTAATACTCCAATTTCAAATCATCTTTTAAAAGTATAAAAAACAGGGCCAGCACTGTGGCATAGCAGATATGGGCGCCGGTTTGAGTTCCGGATGCTCCACTTCTCATCCAGCTCTCTGCTAAGGCCTGGGAAAGCAGTAGAAGATGGCCAAGTCCTTGGGCCCCTGCACCAGTGTGGGAGACCCGGAAAAAACTCCTAGCTTCGGATCAGCTCAGCTCTTGCCGTTGCAGCCATTTGGGGAGTGAACCAGCCGATGGAAGACCTCTCTCTCTCTGCATCTCCCTCTCTGTAACTCTGCCTCGCAAATAAATATTATAAAAAACTGCATCGTAAGCACTTTACGATTAACCCAATGACTCACTGTAAGCCTACAAGATAGGTATTACAGTCACCTTACAGACAAGAAAAGCACCAAATTACTAACATGCCCAGGGACACACAAACAGTAAATGTTAGGAGCCAGGATATGACTGATTGCAGAGCCAACGTTCAAATCCACTACACCACTTATTCACTTAACAAGTTCTACTGAGAGCCTGTTACCTATCAGGCACAGCTCTAAGAACTGAAGACAGAGCTGGGAACAAATCAGGCCACCGTCCTCTAATTGGGAAGAGGCCTGGGATCAGAGTAGTATGGGGATGAGAGGAAATCAATAAATAATAAAATACTGTATCTTCACCTACTTATAAACAAAGAATCAAAAGTGATAGAGGGGGGCTGGCTTCTTCTCCTTTAGGGACCAGGGAGGGCCTCTCTCAGGTGACATTTGGGCAGCAAACTGAAGCTGCACTGGCAAGAGCCAAGACCACCTTGAGGCAGGAGTGGTCCAGCTAAGGGAACAGCAAGTCTAATATCCAAGGAAAGACCAGAGTAGAGATGAGTCATGTGGGAGGAGATGAGGGATGGAAGTCAGCAGGTGCCCAATCACCTCACGTCCAGATGGGTTGGGGTAAGGGACTGGATGCAATGTTAACAGGAAGCTTTCAGGAGACTCCGAGCTAGAAACAATCTGAGTTAGCTTTCAAAAGATCACACTGATTCTCATGTGGGGTAGTCAGCCATAAGGAATACCACCTCCAGCAAAGCCACTGTTTCACCAGGTCCAGCAAGAAATACTGGGGAAGTAGACTAGGATTCACGTGCAGCTGACAAGTAGATTAGATACTCAAAGGGCCTGCAAATTCATTGCCTCTGAAAAAGACTTTTTAACATCCTTCATTCCCCTCCCACCTCCTTCTGAGTTGCATTGGGAAAAAAATTATTCTTTAGTAGCAATTAATATCCATGTTAACTAAAGATTTATTTATGAATCTCAAAGTCAGAGTTACAGAGAGAGGGGGAGACCAAGTTCCTTCATCTGCTGGTTCACTCCCCAGATGGACGCCATCAACCAGGGCTGGGCCAGGCTGAAGCCAGGAGCCAGGAGCTAAATCCAGGTCTCCTATGCTGGTGGCAGGGGCCCAAATACCTGAGCCATCTGCTGCTGCTTTTCCTAAGTCATTAGCAGGGAGCTAGAGTGGAACTGGAGCAGCTGGGACAAGAACCAGCACCCGTAAGGGGATACCAGCTTTACCCGCTACAAAGGCCCCTCTTCATTCTTAAACGTTTTGTTTAATCTACCCTGTGATTTACAATATGCCACACATACACATTCTTGAAAGGCAGAATGAACCAGGGATATCCCAGTCTAGGACTTGTTCGGGTATTCATGCGGATGCAAACAAGAGTGCGGCTTTTCTCTTCCGGTTAGCTTTCCTCTCACACTTCCCCTCTAGAACACCTTGGTTCCTTCTAACTGTGGATTTCAGTAAGGAAGTATGACGATGGGAATATGGATTTATTGCACACCCACTATATACCACGGTCTCACTAGATGCCTTACATTGAAGAATTCACTTAATCCTCAGCTACCCAAAGTGGGAACTTAAGTTCTCATTTTATAAATGAGAAAAAAAAAAATCAAAGATACCAGTAACCTGGTCCAAGGTCACATGGCTAATAAGTGGCAAAACCAGAATTCAAACCCACATCTAATTCTGAAGTTCTCGTCTTTCTATTACAGCAGCTGTCAAAAGAAAGCGGGGCTATCAAAACACACCTCCCACGCGACCCCTGTAACTTTAGCGACTAGGCTGCACCTGGGAGCGCAGGTCTCTTTCTTTCTCTCTTATGAAGTTAGGGGCGGGGGGCATGGAGAGACCCTACACAAGCACTTTATCTCGAAACATTATTTTCTACTTGAGCCTTCACAGACATGAATCCTAAAAAGTGACTCCCATGCCTTTAAAAAAAAAAACCTCTTAACAGAAATGTATTGTTTACCATAAAACAGGGCTAAACAGATGAAAGACAGAATCCGCGCCCTGAGAGCTGTTAGCAAGGAGACCCGTTCACAAACTGGGCACACGCAGAGCGCGCAGTGCACACGCACCGGCTGCACCGCGGCGGCGGCTGCGGGGGCCGCGGCAAAGGCGCCCAGCACGTGAGGGGACGGACAAGCCAGGAGTGCCCAAAAACTGTCCGGGGGTATTTCCCCGACGGGGTCCGGGACCCCGCGCGGGGGCCTGCGGGCCAGCGCCGGTCCCCGACAGCGCTCTGCGGACGCCCGCAAACGCGCACGAATGAATGGCGCGGGACGGAAGGGCCGGCCGGGCGCCGGCGCGACAGCAGGGGCAGCAGCGACGAGTTTGCGGCGCGGGGAGGTGTCCGCCGGCGGGACGCGCGGGGAGGGCCGCGGGCGCGCGGGGCCGACGGAGCGGTCGTGTGCGGGCGCCGGGGCCGGCCGCGCCATGGCGGCGGGGAAGCGGAGGTCACGCGTTACATAACCCGGCAGCTCCGGCGCGGGAGCGGGAGCCGCGGGGCAGCCGCAGGCCGCGCGAGGGACGCACGGGGCTGCGGGCCCCGCGGCCGGCGCGCCCCTCCCCCGCCCCGCCGGGCTCGAGGAGGCCCGCAGCCGCCAGGCGCGTCTCTGCGGCCGGCTCGGGCGACTCGTGTCCGGCCCTGCCCCTCCCCCACCCCGCCGCCGGCCGGGGGTCGCTCACCTTCCGCGTTGCCCCACACCACCATGCCCGGACGCGGCTGCCTGCTCCGGCTTCGCGGGCCCCGGGGCTGCGCCGCCGCACAGTGTCCTCGCCGCGGGAAAGCAGTCACGCCGCCGCGCCGCGGTCCACGCTCCCCCCACACTCGCGGCGGTCGGCCCGCGCGCGCTGACGCGCGCCGGCGCCACCTGCCCCTCCCCCCCGGCGGGCGCGCGCGCTGCAGTTCCGCCCCGCCCCGCCCCAGCTGCGGCGGCCGGCCCAGTGCGCGCACGCGCGCGCAGCCTACCAGCCGCGTCCCCCACCCCCACCAACGCGCACTCACCCCGCGCGGCGCACGCGCTCGGCTCGCGCACACACGCGCACGCGCGCGCGCGCGGCGGGGGCAACCCGGGCGCCTGGCGCGGCGCGGCAGCCCGCCCCTCCCGGCCCCGCCCTCCTCTCGCGCCGCCGCCCGCAGGGGGCAGCGCCTGGGCGACACGTGACCGTCTCGCTGGCGGGGGCAGCGTGGGTCCGCCTCCGCATCGCGCCTTCCGCCCTGCGCGCTGTCACCGCCGCGCGTCCAGTTGTGGTCGCGGGCCCTCGGGGGTGGGGGCGGCCTCTGTCGACTCGGGGCTCCCCAGGACGGGAGGACACAAGTCCGGGGACTTGAAACCCTGGTGCTGTCTCAAGCCGGGCCCCCGGCACGAGCCATTGATTCACAGCGACATCTAGCGGCGGGAGAGAGGCACGCGCTCTGACGCGCGCCTGGTCGGGGCGCCATGGAGACTCGGCCCACACGGCTCGGCCGCGGGCTCTGGGGGACTCGCGCGGTCTCCCGCAGGGCGCGGACGCCATGCTCCGTCCTGCGTCCCGCGTGGGGCCTGGATTTTGTCACACGAGGGCAGGGGTTCCGTCCCACACGCGGTCTTGGGGTTACACGGGAGAGCGGTCTTCTGATAAAAAAAGGAAAACTCGCGTGCGTGGCTCGTCACGGCTGCGTGAACAGTTCTGATCTGGGGCTTTCTACAAACAGCGCGCCGTCAGGACTGCGTCCCCGCGTCGGCCGTGCGGGTTTGTCGTTGCTCGCCGTGCGCGAGGGGAAGCCGGTGTCCGTGCCGCACTTTCCTTCGCCTCAGATACTCCGGAGGAGTTTGCCAGGGACGCGCGCCCTGGGGAGGCGCAAATATTCAGACTGCTTGTGTCTCCCCTCCCCCGCCCCATTGCTTCCGTTTTATTTTGCCATTTTACAGCCCTTGGTGAAACTACTTCGGCTTCAGTATTCTCATCGCTAACCCAGAACACTCCTGCTACTGTTCTGAGACGTCACAATTTCAAACAAGAGTGGATTTTCAACAGGTTTCCCACAAGCTGCCAACACCAGGAGGTCGTATGCTGAGATGGCCCCGAAAACCAGTGGCAACCCTCTGAATTCGGGTGTATTTTATTTAAGGGTAATTTCTAAATGGTAGTATTTCCGTTAAAAAAAAATTGGCAAAACTGGATTTCGAATGAATGAGTGGTGATAATAAGAAATGAAGAGCTCAGGGCCGGCGCCATGGCTCACTTCCGGCATCCCATGTGGGCGCCGGGTTCTGTCCCGGTTGCTCCTCTTCCAGGCCAGCTCTCTGCTGTGGCCAGGGAGTGCAGTGGAGGATGGCCCAAGTGCTTGGGCCCTGCACCCTGTGGGAGACCAGGAGAAGCACCTGGCTCCTGCCTTCCGATCAGTGTGGTGCGCCGGCCGCAGCGGCCATTTGGAGGGTGAACTAACGGAAGGAAGACTCTCTCTCTCTCTCTTCTGTCTATAACTCTACCTGTCAAAAAAAAAGAGAGAGAAAAGAAATGAAGAGCTCTTCAGGAGCTAGCGCTGTGGTGTAGCAGATAAAGCTGCCGCCCAATTGTCAAGCTCCCATTGACATGTGATTTTCCACAGCATCTGTAACCCAAAAGAAATGCCCAACAGTTCTGTTTATTACAACTTGGTAACTGATTGAAGAAGATAATACACATACATTGAAGGCCAAAGTATTTTAATTTCTCTTTTTAAGATTTACTTATTTATTTGAGAGGCAGAGCACACACACACACACACACACACACACACACGGTGGGGGGGGGGGTCTTCCATTGCTGGTTTACTCCCCAAATGGCCTCAAAAGCAAGGGCTGGGCCAGGTAAGAGCTTCATCCTGGGCTCCCACATGGGTGTAGAGGCCCAAGGACTTGGGCCATCCTCTACTGCTTTCCCAGGTGCATTAGCAGGGAGCTGGATGGAAAGTGGAGCAGCCGGGACTTGAACCGGCGTCCAAATGGGATGAACTCGCAGGAGGCAATAATTTAACCACCCACTGCACTGGCCCCTTAATTTCATTCTTAAACAACCATCATCAGGAATAATGGCCTTACTAATGGAATATGTGAACCCACTGGACAACATACCACTTCTCAAAGTTCGTAACCAGGTTGGATAGCCTCACCCTCATTTTCCATTCCACTTTGGCGAGAATGTGCCTACATACTGTTGGATACTTCACACTCTATCCTTGCCACAGATTCTTGCCATACTAAGTGGGATCACTACAATGGAAAGCAACATTTTTTAAAAAGTATTTATTTATTTGAAAGAGTTACATACAAAGAGAAAGAGATGCAGAGAGAGGCCTTCCATTCACTGGCTCACTTCCCAACTGGCCACAACGGCCAGAGCTGTACCTATCTGAAGCCGGGAGCCAGGAGCTGTTTCTGGGTCTCCCATGTGGGTGCAGGGGCCCAAGGACTTGGGCTGTCTTCTGCTGCTTTCCCAGGCCACAGCAGAGAGCTGGATGGGAAGTGGAAAAGCCGGGTCTCAAACTGGCGCCTGTATGGGATGCCGGCACTGCAGGTGGTGGCTTTACCTGCTACACCACAGCCCTAGCCCCAGGTTACATTCTTAAGCTGCATTTCCCACCATGTAAGCTGTGTAGCAGTGATTTTTTACCAAGTGATTATCCTCTTCAACAATCCTTTCACCTACGGGTGATCCAGGCCTGAATCAACCATTTTATTGGACTGTAAGGGATGTTTAACCAATCACATCATTCCTTCTGTTTTTATTACCTGCAATTCTTCAGAGAAGAATCCCAGTTTTACCAACTAGGATAAACTCTAATTTCTCCTTAAAAATAAAGGCAATTGCTTCAATAGTGGTAAATGAGCTCGTTCTCTATTCTTTTTTCCTTAAAAATCCAATTGTACTGATAGGTTTTCATTTATTGATTAGAATCCTGCAATCAATTACCACATTCTTTTTTTTTAAGATTTATTTTATTTTCATTTGAAAGACAATTAGAGAGGTAGAGACAGAGAGAGAGGTCTTCCATCCGCTGGTTCACTCCCAAGATGGCCACAACGGCTGGAGCTGCGCCAATCTGAAGTCAGGAGTCAGGAGCTTCCTCCGGGTCTCCCACGTGGGTGCAGGGGCCCAAGGACTTGGGCCATCCTCTACTGCTATCCCAGGTCATAGCAGAGAGCTGGATCGCAAGTGGAGCAGCCGAAACTTGAACCAGTATCCATATGGGATGCCGGTGTTTCAGGCCAGGGTGTTAACCCACTGCGCCACAGCACCAGCCCCTACCGTATTCTTTTTTATGAACAAATAGTCTCACATTTAGCCAAGGAAAGCCCTTCAAGCTGGGATGAGGCTGTGCAGGTCTCCCAGACAGCAGCAGCATTCCAGGCACTGGGGACAGTGAGGCGAAAGGAACTCGATCTTGGTCTCCCACATGAGTGGCAGGACCCCAAGCACTTGAGCCGTTACCTACTGATTCATGGAGTGTGCTTTAGCAAGCTGGATCCGAAACAGAATCCCTGGGAGTCCAGTCAGGCACTCCAGTAAGGGATGCGGCTGTCCTAAGCAGCAACTTAAATGCTGTGTGAAATGCCTGCCCCGTGGTTGACTTTACTTAAAAAAATAAATAAAATAAAATAAAATAAAATAAAATAAAATAAAATAAAATCCCTAGGGCCAGTGCTGTGATGTAGTAGGTTAAGCCTCGCCTGCAGCTCTGGCATCCCATTTGGCACTGGTTCAAGCCCCGGCTGCTCTACATCTGATCCAGCACCCAGATATGGCCTGGAAAAGCAGTAGAAGATGGCCCAAGTGCTTGGGCACCTGAACCTACATGGGAGACCCCGAAAAAGCTCCTGGCTCCTGGCTTTGGATTGGTGAAGCTCTGGCTGTTGTGGCTATCCAGGTAGTGAACCAGCAGATGGAAGACTTCCCTCTCTCTCTCTTTCACTCTCTCTCTCTCTCTGCCTCTCCTTCTCTCTGTGTGTAACTCTAACTTTCAAGTAAATAAATCTTTAAAAAATAAATAAATAAATAAAATAATATCATGCAGTTGGATACAATCAACTAAGGAACGGGTAGAGAGAGAACACGCGTAATGATCAAGATTTGGAGCACACCTATATCTACGTGTTGCTGAGGCAATGGGGACACAGCAAAGGAGGTTTGGGACTGTGTGCTGTCAGTGAAATCAACGGAGAAGGAAAAGAGGGCAATGGTATGAAAACCAAAGCAGGGAGTGCTTCAAGGATGGAAGATCAACTGAGAGACACGCTGCTGATAACTCACTACGTTAAGGACTCAGAATGGCTATTAGCCTAGACAATGAGGATGTCACTAGGAACTTGGACAAGCCCTTCAGAGAGGAGGGGACAAAAATCTTGATTGACACAATAGAATATGAGAGGGGAGGAAGTAGATGGATCCAGGTCAGAGGTGACAGCATTTTGTCTAGCTTGCTTACTGTGGGAGGTAGTAGAAGTAGACTTTAAGAATGCTTTCCTTCCTTCCTTCCTTCCTTCCTTCCTTCCTTCCTTCTTTCCTTCCTTCCTTCCTTCCTTCCTTCCTTCCTTCCTTCCTTCCTTCCTTCCTTTTCTTTTTAGGATTATCTGTTTGAAAGGCAGAGTGACAGAAAGAGAAGGGGAGAGAGACACAGAGAGATCTTCCACCTGCTGTTTCACTCCCCAAATAGCCACAAAGTCCTGGGCTGGACCAGGCCAAAGCAAAGATCTTGGGACCCCATCTGAGTCTCCCACGTGGATTGCATCCCAATCATTTGGGGCATCTTCCTCTGCTTTCCCAGAAGCATTGGCAGAGAACTGGATTGAAAGTGGAGCAGCCAGAACTCGAACCAGCGCCCATATGGCATGTCAGTGTCGTAAGCAGTGGCTTGAGCTGCCATGCCACAAGATGATTTTAAGATAAAGTCAAAGGTTTTGCTGATAGGTTGCACGTAGGGTTTAGGGTGGAAGAGACTTCGTATTTTTAACCTGAACAACCAGAAGAAGGGTACTGCTATGTACAAAAATGAGAGAGTGCAGAGGAGCTGGCTTGCAACCAAGCCTCTTGGTTCTACTTGTACCCTCATTCCTAATTCCAGAGGCATTGGGTGCCTTCAACTCCTGGAGGGCCTTGGGTTGTTTCTCCTTCTTCCCCCCAGAGGTACTTAACTTTCAGTTTCTCCTCTTCAGCCAAGTATGTCCCCCAAGCCTTCAGGTTTCCAGCTTCCAAATTTTTTGTTGACATCTCTCCATTTTCATTCTCCTTTCCTTGTGTATTTAAGTCCCTTTAATTAAAATTTTCATTTATAGTTAGTTTTGTGATGTTTGGAAAGGGACAGAGAAAATAATGTGTGTTTAATGCAGAGTTTTAACAGCCAGCTTCCTTGTGTGATTTTTTTTAATTTAATAAATGCATATTTTCATAGTTTGGTCAGGTCAGGATCATCCATAGAGCTTACCCTAGGTAATCCAGGGACTTCTGGCTGAGATAGATCAGTGATCTGTCACAGTGAATGTTTCCTTCCTGCCTTCCTCCTCTCATTCTTTGATTCTTCTTCTCACATGTAAAGCAGTGTATTTGATTTGAGAGTTACCTGGGAATAGTACCACTTGGCCCCAACCTGGAAAAAGTCAAAGTGTGCAGTCACCATTTAAAATTGGACAACGTGAATGGGTGTGTCTGAATTTCAGGCCATACCCTTATGTACATTTATTCTTCGATCAGGTGGATGCTGGACTCACACATGACTTGCTTTCTAGAGAATTTAGAACTGGAACAGAGAGAAGGTGTTTCCATGTGACTTGTAACTTTGGGGATTCTGCATGAACTCAGGCCAGTGCACACTTTTTTTTTCTTTTCTTCTTCTTCTTCTTTTTTTTTTTTTTTTTTTTTTTTTGGACAGGCAGAGTGGACAGTGAGAGAGAGAAACAGAGAGAAAGGTCTTCCTTTGCTGTTGGTTCACCCTCCAATGGCCACCACAGCCGGCGCATCGCGCTGATCCGAAGCCAGGAGCCAGGTACTTATCCTGGTCTCCCATGCGGGTGCAGGGCCCAAAGACTTGGGCCATTGTCCACTGCACTCCCGGGCCATAGCAGAGAGCTGGCCTGGAAGAGGTGCAACCGGGACAGAATCTGGCACCCCAACCAGGACTAGAACCCGGTGTGCTGGCACCGCAGGTAGAGGATTAGCCTAGTGAGCGACGACGCCGGCCTCCAGTGCAGACTTTTACAGTGGATTCTTGGAGCAAAATGGTAGAAGGTGGAGAGACTCCTTCCTGTGTCTCCCCAGCCCCATCTCATGTCTGCCCTCAGCTCTACACCACAGGCCCGTGTCCTCAGAGTGCATTTCTCTCTCCTGCTTGACCTAACATTGCAGCCAAATGGCACTAATACAGAAGATGTGTGTTTCGCTGATCTGGAAGGTTAATCAAACTTTCTATGGAGACTTAAAGCTGTCCACCCCTCCCTGTGGACATCACAAAGAACCAAGGCCCCAGCTTAGAACCTACACCTCTCAACTCAACTTTCTTGGGGACAAGCAAATTTCCATTTGTGAGGCTTTAGCAGAATCCATCTCCAGGAGTGGCCATGTCCCATGAAGTGGAGGAAAGTTACAGAAGGGCTGACGCCGCTGCTCACTAGGCTAATCCTCCGCCTTGCGGCGCCAGCACCCCGGGGTTCTAGTCCCGGTCGGGGCGCCGGATTCTGTCCCGGTTGCCCCTCTTCCAGGCCAGCTCTCTGCTGTGGCCAGGGAGTGCAGTGGAGGATGGCCCAAGTGCTTGGGCCCTGCACCCCATGGGAGACCAGGAGAAGCACCTGGCTCCTGCCATCGGATCAGCGCAGTGTGCCGGCCGCAGCGCGCCAGCCGTGGCGGCCACTGGAGGGTGAACCAATGGCAAAGGAAGACCTTTCTCTCTGTCTCTCTCTCTCACTGTCCACTCTGCCTGTCAAAATAAATAAATTAATTAAATAAATAATTAAAAAATTAAAAAAAAAAAAGCTACAGAAGGACCTAGACTAGTTTACCCCCACATCCTTTTTGCCCCATTCACCAGAACAGCGAGAAAACCAAAGAACAGGTCCCAACTGCCCGAATTCTGGGCTAAGCGGGAGAGGCTGACAAGTGTACTCCAAAGGAGCATGTGCCACGTGAGGGACAAATTTCTGCATTAAAAGTAAGCACAGGGGACGGTGCTGTGGTGTAGTGGGTAAAGCTGCCAACTGCAGTGCCGGCATCCCATATGGGCGCTGGTTCGAGTCCAGCTCCACTTCTGATCCAGCTCTCTGCTATGGCCTGGGAAAGCAGTAGAAGATGGCCCAAATCCTTGGGCCCCTGCACCTGTGTGGGAGACCCAGAAGAAGCTCCTGGCTCCTGACTTTGGATTGGCACAGCTCCGGCCGTTGCGGCCATCTTGGGAGTGAACCAGCGGATGAAAGACCTCTCTCTCTCTCTCTGCCTCTCCTCCTCTGTGTAACTCTAACTTTCAAATAAATAAATATAAAAAAAAAAAAAAAAGGTGGAGCCTGCTTCTGTGTTTTGTTGGAAGACTTCCCTTGTGTGGGTGTTTCAAGTGTGAATACTGAGGCGGGAAAAATACGTTCACATGATGTGCATGGTGACTTGTGCTGCTGGTATTCAAGTGTAACTGACACTTTAACTGGAAATGCAGTTCTGTTGTAGAAAGAGCATCGGCAGGAAGTCAGGGACCAGGTTTCTGGTTCTGGGTTTACCACTTATGAGCTGCTTAATTTTGGACCAATAGTTTAACTTCTCTGGGCCTCAGGGTCCTGGTTTACAAAATGAAAGGGTTATGGTCAACAATGCTTTCCTCAGCTCCAGAATTCTATGAAAACCTTAATTGCAACGGTTTAAAAACAAAAAAGCAAAATAAATTGAAATGATTATTATACCATGAAATACTGAAATATTCAAAATAAGACAATTTATTTCATACAATCTTTAAAGCTAAAATGGTCACAGAAATACATTCAACTAAAGACAGAACAATAGAGAGAGCTTTCGTTTCGGGTCTTTTTTTTTTTTTTTTTTTTTTTTTTTTAAGATACGAGGAAGCCAGAATAAAGAATAAAGATAAGGGAATTATGAGAGACAAGCAGAATTAATCATTATATGAGTTTAATCAGGGAAAGATTAAAAAAATCAAGAGGCTTAATATTGCAAGCAGCATTCATAATCACAGGCTTTTTAACCATATACACAAGACATCAAATATTATCACATAGGGAAGTAAAGGGCTCAGAGCACAAAAGGGATAAAGAAAGACCAGATTTTTAAAAAGACATTTTCCCTACTCACAGAGGGAGAGAGTGGAGACGCACTGAAAACAAGAGTATTATGTCTGGAAACAACAGCTGATGTTCAGAAGACTGAGGCAAAGGGTAGTGATAGTAAAAATGATTATTAGCCAGCAGAATACATTTCAGCTAAGCAAAACACCAAGCTCAGCTATTACTGTCTCAAGGGTGCACAGCAAATAAGCAGAGATATGAGTGAGCCTTGAAAAAAATAGGAAATAAACAACCAAGCAACCAATGTGAAGACAGATTCCAAAATGGAAAGTAGCACATTTATCTTGAAGGGAAAAAAACAATAAATAAAACAAAAAACCACCAACAGAGTATATCAGAATATGCAACAATTCAGGCAAATGACAAATCTCTCGTGGGAAAATGACCAGCAAGAAATGTTTGCTATGGAAAAAGAAATTATTTAGAAGCACTGTTTGGACTCATTTTTATTATTCATATATTTATTTTAGAGAGAGGGAAAAACACTCCCACTCACTGGCTTACTCCCCCAAGTGCCTGTCATGGCCAGGAGCCAGGAGCTTAATCCAGGCCTCCCAGGTTGGTGGTGGGGACCCAGTGACTTGAGCCATCACCGCTGCCTCCCAGGGTCTATGTTAGCAGGAAGCTGGAGTCAGAAGCCAGAGCCAGGATTTGAATACATGCACCATGGTGTGGGACCTGAGTGTCACATCCTGCATCCTTTTTTTTTTTTTTTAAAGATATTATTTATTTATTCGAGAGGTAGAGTTACAGACAGTGAGAGGGAGAGACAGAAAGGTCTTCTGTCCACTGGTTCACTCCCCAGATGGCCGCAACGGCCGGAGCCACGCTGATCTGAAGCCAGGAGCCTCCTTGGGGTCTCCCACACAGGTGTAGGGGTCCAAGGACTTGGGCCATCCTCCACTGCCCTCCCGGGCCACAGCAGAGAGCTGGATTGGAAGAGGAGCAGCCAGGACTAGAACGGGTACCCAGATGGGACGCCAGCGCCGCAGGCGGAGGATTAACCTGCTGCGCCACAGCCCGGCCCCACATCCTGCATCCTAAACACTGGGTTAAACGCTCACTTCAGTCTCACTTGCAGACATGACCAGGTCACACTCAGCCAAACTTCAGGTGTTTCTGGAGGTCAGTGCTGTAATTGTGTAAGAACACCAGTGGCTAGGCCATTATGCACACACGGGTTTTTCTTAAGAGTCATTTGCAAATTCCTGCACAGGAAATTTAATTTCAAAGGCTGACTCAAAGATCAAGAATTTGCCCAATTTAAGAGCCACAAAAAGGTTGGAAGCTGGCCCCTCTGTGACCTTGGGACTAGGACACCACTGCTCAGAAACCCTCCCAGACACAAGAAGGGCACTTAGAAAAGGCAGCAGAACAGAGAAAGCAAGGAGGCAGAGCAATTTGAGGTGAAGAAATCTGAACCCGTGAGATCTGGTGGCCCTTCCTTAGCAAAATTCTCACCTTGGCATCACAGCACTGTGTCCCTTCCAATTTTGGGACGCTGTCCCCTTCACTCTCCACTGGGCAGCCGAGCCTTCTGCTGGTCATTTTCTGGGTCTCAGGGTCTGATGTTCCCTCTGCCTGAAACACTCATTCCTGCTCTCTGTTGGGCCAGCTGTGGCTTCTCTCTGAGGTGCTCATCACCGCAGAGTGACCCTCCCTAGCCAAAAGCTGCCATCATCACCTTTTTGTTTAACTCTGTCCCGGTACCATCCCCTCTTTCACCTGCCCAAATAGCCTTTGTTATCATCCTCCCTTGTCGGGATGTGAGCAACTTAGAAAGGACTTGGCTGTCTTGACAGTGCTGTGCACCTGGCATGCACTGGCTGCACAAATAAACTCATGATAATTGGCCAACTCCTGCTGGTTCTTGCTCCAAAATGTCTCTTGGGATTTCCCCTCCAGCTTTATTCCTGTAACTATAGTCTTTGCATGAATCCTTTCTCTTTACTCATAAATGAGAACAATTGTTTCCTACCTTGCCTCTTTTGTTGGCTCATCTCACAACTTATTTCCAGATGATTCTTCCTAAAACAGCACCTTTGCTATGGCTGTCCCTGTGATGGCTTGGGCAGCACCAGCAATGCACCTGTAGAACAAGCTGGGTTTATCACTCATTCTTGTTGCATTCAAGGAGGACATGCTTGATGGGGGACCTTGGGGTATCTCAGACAGAGGATGGGAGAATGAACCCATTCTGTGATTTGACTTTGGTTGGGTGACTGGGGAGAGGGTCTAAGGAAGTAGGGTACACTCTAGACTGGACATCATCAGATAGCAGGAGTAGTTTGCATGTCTCAGTAAATCTTACCTGAAGGGAGAGGAGACCAGAGGAGGATAAAGTTGTGATTGTTTGGCTGAGAAAGGGGGTGTTTGTTTTTTGGTGAGAGGTAAAGAGGTAAAGCGACTTTTTTTTTTTTTTTTTTTTGCCTGTGCTTAGACACAATTATGAAGTGGCTTTGATTTTTGTCATATTATTGTGGTTCAGAATGAACTTGTGAGACTATTTATGTCTAGCAGGAGACTAATGTGTCTGGCCATAAGAATCAAGCCTGCTCTGAATATTAGGAGCTATTTCTTTCCTCCCTCCCTCCCTCTTTCCTTCCTTCCTTTTTTCTTTCTTATACCTACCTTTCAGCCAAGGGTCAAGAAAAGGCAGGCCACAGAACACTAATAATGATACCCACTGTTTCACCATTGCCAGGTTAATACTGTTTAAATACAGATAAATGATCCCTGAGTGTAGTCTATGGTTGATCCAGGGTTAATCTTTCCTCTTCCATCTGTTGTAGGATGAGTTGTTCAACTTCTGGTGTGACTGGCTGCACACAAGCATTTGAGACTATGGACGGGAAACATCAGTCAAGCATAACACAGGCAATTATCAGAAGCAAAGTGATTGTTAGACTTTATAATGGGGCTTGAAGCTAAGGGTACAGATTATAAAACCCAGGCAATGAAAATATGTCTCATATTCCACCTATGAGAGCCAGATGGCTTTGTCTTTTAGTTAGCCATAGACTGTACTATTTACTCTGCTGTATTTAGATAGGTGCAACCAAAGTGTTGGCCAAGGGACAAACTTCTTGACTGGCTAAGAGAAAACCGAGGGCTACACGATTGTCCATGACAACTCGGCTGATAAATTTAGACGGGTTCCCTGGGTTTCAGAGCAGAACGAGCGCTACATCTGACTTCTGCTGAAATCAGAGACCAGTTTCAAACCGCTTCACTAATGGGGTTGTTCTCATTGTGGAAATGAGGTATCCCTCCTGGAAGTTCTCGCAAATAACTCGTACTTGCCTCATTTGGAAGGTTTCTATGTATTTTTCTTGAGGAAATAGGATCCAGGGGGAGCACAATAGTTGTAAACATCTGGAGAGCTTGAACAATTGCTCCAAATACACAGGATCAGTAAGTGTGAGCTTGAGAGATATGCAGGAACTTCAAAGAGCTTGTGGAAAATTGAGTTAAGAGAATGAGCTTTTGTACATGGTTATTTTGCAGCTTTATTTGTAGTAGCCATAACCTAGAAAAAGGAAAAATGTCCTACAGTAGATGAATGTTTTTACAAAGTATACATCTTTCATAGAATGGGATGAATTAGAAGCCATAATACTGAGTGGAAAGTGCCAATCTCAAAAGGTCTCAAGCTGAAAAATTCCATTTATCTAGCATTTTTTTAAAAAAGATTTATTTATTTTAAAGGCATAGTTACACAGAGAGAAAATCAGAGAGACAGAGAGAGATCCTCTACCCACTGGTTCACTCCCCAAATGGCTGCAATGGCCAGAGCAGGGCCAATGCAAAGCCAGGAACAAGGAGTTCCATGTGGGTCTGAGATGCGGGTGCAGGGGCCCAAGGACTTGGGCCATCCTCTGCTGCTTTCCCAAGCACATCAGCAGGGAGCTGGATCAGAAATGGAGCAGCCAGAACTCAAACTGGCACCCATAAGGGATATGGGTGCTGCAAGTGGTGGCTTATTGCACTAAACCACAGTGCTGGCCACTATCTAACAGTTTTGCAATGATAAGATGGTAGTGGTAGAAAACAAATCAGTGGATGTCAGATTTTAGGGACAACTAGAGAGAGCAGTTAGCGTGATTCTATAATGGCAGCATGAGAAATATCTTGTAGTGATGGAACAGCCCTGTATCTTGATTGCGATTTTGGTTACACTAATCTACACTTGTGAAAATGTAACATAGAAATATTTATAAATATTATATCAATGTCAGTTTCCTAATTTTAATATTGTATTATAATTATGTAGGATGAAGTCTTTGAGAAAAACTGGGCAAAAGATACATATGATCGCTGTACTATCTTAGCAACTTCCTAGAAATCTGTAATTATTTCAAGAGAAAAAATTAAAAATTATAAATGATTATGGGTTTATTTTGCTACACAATTTTGAAATTCATTCATAGTTTTTCCATAATACACATTTTATATCATGAAAAGAAACCTTTTTTGCATCAAAAAAACCTCAATTCCATTTTCCATGAACTTACTGAAGTACCCTCATATAAGCCTGATGTCAATATAAGAAGTATCCATGGCGTCATAGGTTAAGCCTCTACCTGCAGTGCTGGCATCCCATATGCGCAGCGGTTTGAGTCCTCACTGCTCCTCTTCTGATCCAACTTCCTGCTAATGTACCTGGGAAATCAGTAGAAGATGGCCCACGTGCTTGGATCCCTGTACCCATGTGGGAGATCCAGAAGAACCTCCTGGCTCCTGGCTTTGGCCTGGCCCAGCTCTGACCATTGCAGCCATTTGGGGAGTGAACCAGAGGATGGAAGACTTCTCTCTCTGTCTCTGCATTCATCTGTAACTGTGCCTCTCAAATACATAAAAATAAATCTTTTAAAAATAAACAAATAAAAATTTAAAAAAAGAAGTAGTATCCTCAGTGGAACACAGATTGAATTCTCTACAGATGAACAAACTCCTTAAGCAGAATGGAACAGTTCCTGAAAAGCAGGGGGGAAGTGTCTCTGCAGAGGATGAACTGTCATAACCAGCAGAGCCCGATATGGGTGACTGTTCCTGATGGGCCAGGCTTTGCTGATTAGACTGTAATGAGGTCAGCAGAAGCATTTTGTTGATAACAGAGTCAAGGTCAAATCTTTATAAAATTAGAGGTTGAGATGAATGATCTGAGGAAAACGTAAGTACTCATGGGGTCTGTACAGGATTGGGGGGGTGGAATTATTATGTATTTGTCAACAGGGTCAATTTAGGGATTAAAGACTTGGCAATCCACTGGCCCTAGAACAGCAATTGTGGACTAGGAAATTCATGTAAGGGTTCTGCTTTTCTTAAGGGTTGGAAAGAGACCACAGGGGTCGGAAATAAAAGGATGACAGTAAGGATTCCATTGGCGTTCTAGATGGTACTGAAGCTCTACGTTGTTGTAGAGGAAAGGGAAATCAGAATATGGCTAAAGTGAAAACATCCTTTGTTCCATTATCTGGAGTAGAAGCTGTCCACCCCTGAAGTTAGTGACTGCTGGAGCATTCCTAAGAACGCCCTCTCAGTTGACGGTCTCCCTGGAATGGACATGCAGTAGCCGAAGGAACTGACATATGTCCTCTGAGCTGGGAAACTCCTGGCGGTCTCACTGCTGTTACCTCAACACTACCTGCTAAGCTCCTTTCTATTGTGATTCAAGGACTACTTTTCTCTAGCGTCTTTTCCAGAAGACCAAAAGTCCGTGCAGAAGTGTTTTAGGAGGGTGTTTCGCTTGTTGACATTACATGTGGAAGTACTGTTCTGAGTCCCTGGAAGTAATCAACTATTTCTCCTTAGGAGAACACAGTGTATTTGATCATCAGGGTTACCAGCATGAAGTGCCACAGACTGAGTGGCTTAACAGAATTTATCTTCTCACAGTTCTGGAGGCCAGACACCTGAAATCTGGGCGTCTCAGAGCCATGCTTCCTCTGACGGCTCAAGGGACGAATTCTTGCTTGCACCTCCTGAACTTCTGGTGGTGGCTGCCAACCCTCAAGGCTCCTCACCTTGTAGAAATATCACTCCAGCCTCTACGTCTGTTGTCACAAAGGCCTTTTTCCTCTACGTGCCTTCGTGTCTACGTTTCTCTCTTCTTTGAAGGGCACCTTTGGTTGGATGAGGGCAATCTCTCATCCAGTGTGGCCTCGTTTTGATTCTATCTTCAAAGATCCTATTTCAAAGTCACAGCCACAGGTATCAAGGTCAGGATTTGAACATTTTTTTTTTTAGGTGAGACAATTCAACCCACAACAGATAGAATATAAAAATGGGAGGTGAAATTCTGAAACACATGGGGCCAGATAAGAGATAATCCATGGTTTTGGAGTGAGTTCATCTTACAGATGTTAGAGCTAGCAATAGAGCTAGACCAGGGGAATTAAGGGTGTCTTAGAGCATTGTTCATATAATGTGAGAATGTCATTAGTTTTTCTGAGAATCATGGATGATAAATTTCTGTGTGAAACACAAAACTTTACAAAGTTCATTCATAGCACCTGTAAAATGAATGTTAGCAGAGATTAGTGGGAATTTTGCAAATTGAGAAAACAAAAGCAAGAATTTTTGTTTGCTTGTTTCCATAGTTAGAGTGAAGTCTCTGGAAAGGATGCTCTGAGAAGAAATGGATTATAGCCAGAGCGCGTTCATCACCCAGTGCAGGAGGCCTTTAGATGAAGTCCATCTGGAGTGTTCAAAGGACCTCAACATTTGGTTCCTGTCCAGGTTTAATCTTTACAGTTTTGCCAGGATTCTGTTATTGGCAGGTAAGACATGTTTTGGAAACATCACAGTACCTCTAAAATTAGCCTGCTTGTGTTAAACTGTTGCCAATTTATTTCTGTTATTATGTGTCATATCACGAAGCATCTTTGTTAAACTCCATTTTCAGTTTTCTGGCATGCTCAGTTGACCATTCTGAAAGCACCAAATATTATCTGCATGCAATAAGCATCCTAATGCTTCCCAAATGCTTTTTTCCGAATCAGGAACTTATCTCTGGCAGTTAAAAATAGCCTCTTCAAATTCTTGCAAGGCCTCTCTTTTCTGTGTTATTACAGGAACAATTATCTTGCTTAATGTTGCCCTTTTTTGCATACTGGACAGCTCAAACATTTCCATAAGATTCTGCATCTTCGCATTTTGAACGACCTTCCACTTTTATTATAGCTATTTCCTTACATAAAGGATAAGCATTAAAAGTTCTTTAATTTGCCATCTAGGTTTTTCAGGGATCCTTTCAATGGAAGAAAACCTTTTGGATTCCAAAATATTTCAAAGTCATGGACTACCTTCTCACCACCCCAAATATTTATCATCTGTAGAAATATTTACTTTTTAACTCTTTTTCCATTTGGTATGCCTTGATGAGGGCAATTAATTCAGCCATCTGAGCTGATTTGATTTCTGGTAATGGTTTATATTCCAGAGGTGAATTCAGGTTTGTGATAGTATAACATGCCTGCAAATTTCTATTTAAAATTTTTCTATTAATAAATTAACTTTTATTTGAAAGGCAGAAAGAGACACAGACACACAGACTCAGACAGATGTTTCTAATTCTGGTTCACTTCCTCAAAAATCCACAACAGCCAGGGTTGGGCCAGGCTGAAGCAGGGGGCTTAGAACTCATTCTGGGACTTGCACATGGGTAGCAAGGGCCCAGGTACTTGAGCCATCACCTGCTGACTCCCAAAGCACACATTAGTAGGAAGCTGGAAGTGGAAGCGGAACCAGGATTCAAACCCAAGCACTCCAATATGGGATGTACCCAAATGCCCAACCCTCAAATTTCTATTTTTAAAAAGATACCATGCACAAATAAAATCAGGTCAATGATAGCTAGTGACCTTCTAACAAATCTATAAGAGATGTAAATACATCTATAAGGCAGACTTTGAACTTCTCCTCCAGGTAAAAGAAGAGGAGAGACTGGGTTTAGAGTATTACAACGATAGTGACATTGGAGAGAAAGTATAGCATTTCCTAGGGTGTCAAGCAACTAGCTGAGAAATGCAGAATAATTCCCACCTGTAAAAGAGTCCATTTATGGGTCATCATTAAATTTAGTGGAGAACTTAGACCTATGCCAGTTGAGGCTGCCATGGCTTTGCTTGCTGCTGCCACAGTTCTTAGGCAAGGGGACTGCATGTTAGCTACTAGATCTGATGAAAGACCGAGATTAGCAGCAGACTTCTCCCATCCAAGTACTAACCAGGCCCGACCCTGCTTAGCTTCCGAGATCAGACGAGATCGGGCGCGTTCAGGGTGGTATGGCCATAGACAAGCAGCAGACTTCTAAAAAGAAAACACAATTGATTTTATAGTAGAAAGTAGAAAAGTAGAGGCTGGCGCCACGGCTCACCTGGCTAATCCTCCATCTGCGGCGCTGGCACCCCAGGTTCTAGTCCATGTTTGGGCACCGGTTCTGTCCTGGTTGCTCCTCTTCCAGTCCAGCTCTCTGCTGTGGCCCAGGAGTGCAGTGGAGGATGGCCCAGGTCCTTGGGCCCTGCACCCCATGGGAGACCAGGAGAAGTACCTGGCTCCTGGCTTCGGATTGGTGCAGCGTGCCAGCCGCAGCGGCCATTTGGGGGGTGAACCAACGGAAGGAAGACCTTTCTCTCTGTTTCTCTCTCTCTCTCACTGTCTAAATCTGCCTGTCCCCCCAAAAAGAGAGAGAGAGAGAGAGAGAGAGAGAGAGAGAGAGAGAAAGAAAGTAGAAAAGTAGAATCAGAAGCTGGAGAAGGAAAGTGAAGGGAGGAAAATGGGGAAAGAATGACCAACAAGGTAAAAATTACAGTTAGGTAGTTAGATAGTTAGATAGGAGAAATATTCCACCCTATTCCAATTAGGGGACTACAGATAACATTGTTGTGTACATGTTTCAAAATAACTTGGTGAGAGAGCTTTTGAAAGTTCTTGCCACAGAGAAATGATAAATAAGGTGATGGATAAGCCAGATACCCTGATTTGATATACACAAATACAATTTGATGTATACATTTGATGTATACAATATATACCAAAGCCTCATACTGTATCCCATAAATATGTATAATTATTATGTGTCAATTAAAAGAAAACTAATCCTTTAAAAATCACAATAGGTCTCTGATGATTCTCAGGTAATTGAAATAAGTATTCTAAGTGTTCACACTTTTCACAAACAAAAAAGGGAAAAGAGTTTGTGATAATCAGTCAAGTCCAGGCTTGGATGTTTTTGCAGAGCTTTTAATATGTTCCAAAAGACTTGTTTGTGTTTACCTTCCTAGGATAGAGGCTCAGGGACTAAGGACTGAATTCTTGCAAGGGGGATACGACAGCAGAAAAGGTTGGCATCCGTTGCCTATGGCATACAGTTACCCCAGGGATTCTCAAGGCTGCTGTGTAATAGTTGCTTTGGGAAAATTCAGAATCATTCGAAAATTTTATGTAGTGAGAGATTTGCCTTCTTGGAAAATTCTGTGCCCCAAATAATGAACTTTTTGTTCTCACAGCAACATATTAATTTTGATTTGAAGGTTTTATGTGTTTTCCAAACTAAGCTCTTTAATAAATACACAGAATCAGTCTTAAAGCCTTGCTTGGTTTTTGAACATAGTAAAAGATCATCTACACATGGTTTAAAATAGACTCACGAGGAAATCTAAAATCCTTGAGGTCCCAATTAAGACTGAGAGAAATAAGAGGGGTGCTGCCGTAAATCCTGGAGGCAAAACAGTCCAGGTAGATTGTTGATTGTCCCATGAGAAGGGAAAGAAATATTGACTGCCTGGATCTAATGGGATACTAAAGAACATAAGCCCATCACAGTGAAGTGATTGGCTTCAGGTAGTATTGAAGATGAAATAGAATTTGGATTAAGGGCCACTGGGAAAAGAGGAATTGTGATCTTATTTACGGCCCTGTGGTCTTGCATAAATCAATATCTATGCCCATGAGGCTCTTTAGTGTGCAACACTGGGGTATTACAAGGCGTGGTGCAAGGAATAATGAGCCCCTGGTTTATAAAATCTTCCAGAGTGTACTTCAGTCCTTTCCTAGCTTCAGGCCTCATAGGCTATCGGGCAAGAACAGGTAAGGGTTCAGAAAAGTCCATTTCTGCCTTAATGGGCTTGGTCCTTGGAATTCTTCCCATACCAGTAGAACCGGAGAGAAGCAGGGACCTTATATAATTCATTACAGTGAGATTGGGTTAAACTTACAGGAATAAGCCAAGTATCACTGAAATTGCCCTATTAAAGTACCATGCATGGGAGAGCCTTTAGATGCTTTTAGAAATACTCCCTGTGAGGAACATCTGAGTGGAGTTTAATTTACTTAAGAGATCTTCTCCCCCCCACCCCTAGATTTACTGGTATGGTGGCACAAAGTGGAAATACATGTTAGCAAAAGTATTGGATGCAGTGGGTTAAGCTGCTGCTTGTGATGCCAGAGTCCCATATTACAACGCTGGTTCAAGTCCCAGCTACTCCACTGCTGACCCAGCTTCCAGGTAATGTAGCTTGGAAAGCAGCAGATGATGGCCCAAACACTTGGGTCCCTGCCACCCATGTGGGAGACTCAGATAGAGTTCCTGGCTCCTGGCTTTGGCCTGGCCCAGCCCCAGCTGTTGTGGGCATTTGGGGGAGTAAACCAGCACATGGAAGATTCTCTCTCTCTCTCTGTCTCACTCTGCCTTTTGAATAAATACTTTTTTTGTGTTTGTTTGTTAAGAAATGTGTGTTGACTAGCAGGGGTCACAGGTTGAAGTCACAGCAAGAATGAGACAGAAGAAAGATCCAGAGAAGAGCTTGTGCTTGCTCTGCTGAGATGGAAGGTGCACATTGAAGACAGCAGGTCCAAACCACAGCTGTAGCCTGGGCCCCTGTGACTTAGCCCAGCATGACCAGACACCTGGCTACCTCTGGACATTCAAAGGGGAGAGAAACCAACTTCTTTCCTGATGAAACCTCTGTTAATTTTGGATCTCTGTTACAGCAGTGAAATCAATCTCCTCATTTTTATTTTGAGTCACCTTTCTCATGGGCAGACAGAAATTCCATCTCATTCACATGTGTTCGCACAACTTCGTCCAAGTTCTGGGGTCTCCATCAGGACCAGGCATGCCAGGGTCTTTGTTTTTTTTTTTAAAGATTGATGTTATTTTATTTGAAAGGCAGTGTGGTAGGTAGAGAGAGAAAGAGAGGAGAGAGGAGAAAGGAGAGAGGAGAGAGAGAGAAAGAGATCTTCCATATACTTACTGGTTCACTCTCTAAAGGGCCACAACAGCCAAGGGTAGGCCCGGCCAAAGCCAGGAGCTTGGAACTCCATCCTTGTTTCACACATGGGTGGTAGAGGCCCAAGCACCCAGGTCATCTGCTGCTGCTTTCCCAGGCACATTAGCAGGGAGCTGGATCAGAAATGGAGCAGCTGAGATCCTGAACTTGTGTGCTGACATTGGATACCAGTGTTGTAGGCAGCAAATTAACCCACTGAGTCACACCACTCGTCCTACGTCAGTGATCTTGGCAACATCTGTCTACACAGGCTGATTCCACTGCCATCCACCCGGGGCATGCATGTGCGTGTCATCCCTGAGCCTGGGCACCGTCATGCCTTTGCACTCTGGGTTTGCTGGGTCCCAGGCTCTGTCTGGGAGGAGGGCACAGCTACCCTCTACTCTTGGCTCCCACACACCCGTCTGGGGTTTCACTGTCTGTGGGGCTCAGCTCTGAAGCAAGAATGCTGGGCCCTCTTTCTGAATCCCATGTATGTCAACACGCACATTTTTTCCTCAGCTATACTTCTCCCAGCTGGTCTAAGCTCGTTTTCTAGTCTCCAGTGGAAGCAAGCCTGCTCTTTAAATCCCCTACCCTTCCTGTTGCTAATTTTACGGCTATGCCCTAATGTCCTCTCCATTTCCTTTGGAGTTTTGGCTTTTGGGTCCTCCCTTCCTCTTTGCCTGACAAAGCCTTCCTTTGAGATGACGGACACAGACTTGAAAGAGTGCTTGGATTCTAAAGTGGGGGCAGGTAATAAGTTTTTTTTTTTTAATCTAAATTTATTTTGAAAGAAAGAGAGAGGGAGAGAGAGAGAGATCTTCTATCCACTGGTTCACTCCCCAGATGGCTGCAATGGCCAGGGCTGGGCCAGGCTGAAGCCAGGAGCCAGGAGCTTCTTCCAGGTTTCCCACATGAGCAGTGGGGGCCCTAGTACTTGGACCATCTTCTGCTGCTGTTTTTCAGGCACATTAGCAGGGAGCTGTGTGGTGGAATGAGGTGAAAAGGTCATATCAAGATGGCCGCTGAGGTGAAAAGGTCATGCCAAGATGGCCGCTGACAACAGAAACTGCCTGGAAACAGGCCGTGATTGGATGGTTTCAGAAACTGGCTGGTCTTGGCTATATAAGCTGTTGTACTAACTCAAATAAATGAGTCTGCGGGCTGCTTGCCTCAGGCCTGCTTTCACCTGACTCCGGGGGTCTGTGTGGTGACTCCGCGCCTCTTGCCCCCACCACACTCCTCCTCTCAGAAAGGAATCCACTGCAACATTGTTGAGAAATCAACTGCAACAGAGCTGGACTGGGAGTGGAACAGCTGGAACACAACAGGGCACCCAAAAGGGATGCCGGCATCGCAGGCAGTGGTTTTACCCACTACAACACAATGCTGGTCCCAGGTAATAAGTTTTAAACAACTGGCAAATACCCTTAAAAGGATTATTCCAACAGAAAGGGAAATATAATCACCCCTTCATATCTTAGGAGATTGGTTCCAGGATCCCCCTGAAGAAACCAAAGGTCTCACATGTTCAAGTCCCTTACATAAACCGGTATAGTATTTGCATAGAACTTATACATATTGTCCCATATGCTTTCAATCATCTCCAGATGACTTCTAATACCAAGCTGCAATGCAAATGCTATAGAAATGGTTGGTATACTACATTGTTTAGGGAACTACAAGAAAAAAATACATACAGGAGGCCAGTGCTGTGGTGTAGAAGGTTAGCCTCTGCCTGCAGTGCTGGAATCCCATATGAGTGCTGGTTTGAGTCCTGGCTGCTCCATTTCCGGTCCTGCTCCCTGCTAATGCCCCTAGGAAAGTAGCAGAAGATGGCCCAAGATCTTGGGCCCCGACACCCATGTGGGAGACCCAGAAGCAGCTCCTGTTTCCTGGTTTTGGCCTGGCCCAGCCCTGGCCATGGCAACCATTTGGGGAGTGAAATAGTGGATGGGATCTCTCTCTCACTGTCTCTCCTTCTTCTCTCTGTATGCCTGCACCTTAAATAAATTAAAAAAAACTTTTTAAAAAATACATATTTAGTACAGATACAATTTTGTTTTTAGGATAGTTTCCATCTTTAGTTGGCCGAACACATGACATAGACATGGTGGGCCGGCTGTGTATAATTCACTGTTGGTCCCACTGCTGATTTTCCTAGGTACACTTTGCTTAATTCTTCTGTGTTTGTATCTGCTCATCCATGCTGAGTTTTCTGTTCTGAGAACAGAGCCTGAATTTACACTGATACTGCTCCTTACTATTTCACTTCCAATAGGGGAGGATCTGACTGTTTCCCATTGAGAGATGTCCCAGTTCGGCTGTTTCTGGGAGTCTCCTGAGCTGTCCCCGTTGATGGTGGGATGTGGGGGTGGGGCTGTCGATTGCCTTAAGGCTTCAGTGAAGCCCGCAGATGGCTATCACATGGCCCAGAATGGCTGTGAGTAAGCGGACTGGTCTGCAGGTGGGGAGCAATGCTGGTGGCAGAACAGCCGGGTATGCTTGGTGCGGGAAGCGAGGCCGAGGGACCTCGGTGGCTGTTGCTGGTCTCTGATGGGTTCTTCCACACACAGCAGGGCAGCCACAGGCCCGTCTCTATCTGAGCACAGTAGGCAAGAAGGGACAGTGAAGAAAGGCCAGTGTTTGAACAAAAACCATCTGGAATAAGCGGTAATCGTCAGAGAAAGGGTAAAGTACTTAGGAGTGAAAAAAAAAAAAAAAGCCTCAGCAACAGATCTAAGTACTAAGGGCCTCATTTTATTGACGTATATCGTTTTTATGGCGGACCAGCATTTATTTTTATGGTTTAGCTAATGGACTTCTAGAAATAAAAGCCGAATGTTGAGAGCAACATTTACTACTCATGTAACATTAGGAAAATCTCTAATAGCCTTTCTCCTCTCTCTCTCCTTTCTTCCTTCCTTCCCTTCTCCCTTCTTGCACCTCCCCCTCCCCCCTGCTGTTCTTCCACATCTATTTACCAAGCATATTGCTGGCTATGGCAGATAAAGAGCCTGACCTCACGGTCTGGCTCACAGTCTGGTGCCATTAAGGTGCTGCACAGGTGACTGCCTGATGGACCTCCTCGAAAGGTGCTTTGGGAGTCCACAGGTGGGCCCCTCACCGAGATGGTGGGCTAGAGATCAAAGAAGCTTGGATTTGGAAGGTGGATGGCAGGGTGAGACCAGAGTGAGTTTTGAAAGCTCATAAGGAATTGGCTGAGTGAAGTTGGGAGAAGATGGTGTAGGGATCAGGAAGGTGGTGTTCGAAGGCACAGAGGCATTCACGGATGGTTTGTTCAAGGGACTCCCAGTGGGCTCAGAGTGACTGAAGGACATGGAGAGCGGTGAGGAGCTGAGAGAAGACAGGCAAGGGTCCTACACTTCAAGGAGGCTGGGTTTTCTTCTCAGAGCAGTGCTTCTCCACACGTGGTGATTTTGTCCCACAGGAAACATTTGGCAAGATCTGGGGACAGTTTTCATTGTCATAGCTTGGGCAGGGACTTGGTACCGGCTTCCGGTGGGTGGAGATCAAGGCTGTCACTAATCTTCCAATGGACAGGACAGGGCCACTGGTTCTAACGCTGACCATAGGATTTGCAAGGTCCAGTGCAAAATGAAAATATGGACTCCTTGTTCAAGAAGCTGTACAAAGGTGGTATTGAAAGTATTAAAATGTAGGCCGGCGCTGTGGTTAACTAGGCTAATCCTCTGCCTGTGGCGCCGGCACCCCGAGTTCTAGTCCCGGTTGGGGCGCCGGTTCTGTCCCGGTTGCTCCTCTTCCAGTCTAGCTCTCTGCTGTGGCCTGGGAGTGCAGTGGAGGATGGCCCAAGTGCTTGGACCCTGCACCCACATGGGAGACCAGGAGGAAGCACCTGGTTCTTGGCTTCAGATAGGTGCAGCGCGCCGGCCATGGCGGCCATTTGGGGGGGTGAACCAATGGAAGGAAGACCTTTTTATCTGTCTCTCTCTCTCTCTCACTAACTCTGCCTGTCAAAAAAATTAAAAAATTAAAAATTAAAAATAAAAGAAAGTATTAAAATGTAAGTTTTTTTTTCTTTCACGGTCTGGTCTCTTTCTTGATTTGTCATGGCACTTTTCATTTTCTGTTTAATGTCATTCTAAATAAAGGAAAGTTAAAAATGTTATTATCAGCCTGCATTTCACTATTCTTTGTATTGTGCAGTAGCACTTTTTTTTTTAATTTGAAAGGATCAGTGGGGTGCGGGGAGAGAAGGAGAGAAAGAGAGAGAGAAAGAAAGAGAATATTCCTATTGACTGGTTCACTTCCAGATACCTGCAATTAGCCTCCAACTGGAACTGAGGCCAGAACTCAATCTAGATGAGTAACAGGAACCAACTGCTTGAGATTTCACACAATCCGCACTAGCAGGAAGCTGGAGACAGACGTCAAACTTAATCACCCTGATATGGTTTGTGGGCATCCCAACCAGCATCTTAATTGCTAAGCCAAATGCCTGCCCCACACTGCCATGTTTAAACTGCAAAGACAAACATTAATTCACCAGCAGAGTCACTGAAACTGTACTACTCACATTTTGTAGTTCATGCATGCGTGTGCATTTTGCTGTTACCAGAACAGCAGCAACGTTGCACAAAACTAGTCCACCTGTTATTTCATTTCTTCACGTTGGCACATTCAATCAATATTTTTCCCACTTAGTAGTGAGCAAGAAAGGACCAAAAGGAAAAGGAATTGTGAGTTGCCCTGTTTCCCCTTTCCTTTTATGTATGGTTACCAGATAAAATATAGGATTCCTAGTTACATTTGAATTTCAATAAAAAACAAATAGTTTTTGTAGAGTCTTTCTCAGGCATTATTTTTTTTTTTTTTTTGACAGGCAGAGTGGACAGTGAGAGAGAGAGACAGAGAGAAAGGTCTTCCTTTGCCGTTGGTTCACCCTTCAATGGCCGCCGTGGCCAGCGCGCTGCGGCCGGCGCACCGCGCTGATCCGATGGCAGGAGCCAGGAGCCAGGTGCTTTTCCTGGTCTCCCATGGGGTGCAGGGCCCAAGCACCTGGGCCATCCTCCACTGCACTCCCTGGCCACAGCAGAGGACTGGCCTGGAAGAGGGGCAACCGGGACAGAATCCGGTGCCCCGACCGGGACTAGAACCCGGTGTGCCGGCGCCGCTAGGCGGAGGATTAGCCTAGTGAGCCGTGGCGCCGGCCTCTCAGGCATTATTTGAGACATACTTATTCTACTGATCTGAAATTAAAATTTAACAGGTATCCTGTATTTTTATTTGCTATATAATATCCTACTTCTCTGTCATCATTTTCAGCATACGTGGCTGTTTCATTCAGGAAAGCAACAGGAGTGATATGTTAGTTTCACAGCCGTTTGCATTTCTAAATAACCAATGCCTTCTTTCTGCGTTCATTCAAAGCAAGTTCTGATTGAAAAGCAGATCAGAGCTTTCAGGGACTCTGCCTACCCCACAGCAGACTTAACACACTTATTTTGTGCTGGCTTCGATTCCCACTGAACTTGTGTGCATCATGGGTGCACTGGAATTCTGACTTGATGGGGCATCCAAATGCTATTTTGCAAATGGAGCGATGAGACCCATAGATGTGCATAATGTATGTATCTTCTCTGCTTATGGGTATGCCCCATTGTTCCACTGCATTTCACTTTGAAGACATGGGTTTCAAGATAAGATATTAAGAATTTCACAGGGCCAGGAGGTTAAGTCACCACTTGTTACTTGCATCCCATGTGAGCGGTGGTTTGAGTCCTGGCTATTCCACTTCCAATTAAGCTCCCTGCTAACACTTCTGGGAAAGCAGCAAAAGATGGCCCAAGTGCTCATGTGGGAGACCTGGATGGAGTTCACGGTTCATGGCTTCAGCCCAACCCAGCCCTGGCTGCTGCCACAATTTGGGGAGTAAACCAGTGGATGGAAGATCTTTCTCTCCCTCTCTGTCTTTGACACTCTGCCTTTCAGGTAAATAAACAATCTGTTTCTTTAAAAAAATTTTTTTTCACAATGCTGAGAGCAGAGTATGAAAGGCAGTGCAGTGCCCTTCTGAGCGTGGGGCCCCAGGACTCCATAGGTTGCATGTCCATGAACCTCTGCATCTGGCCCAAAGCAGCAATAATGCTGGGGCTGCTAAATCCTTTTCTAAAGGAAATAAGGGGTGATTGAAAAATTTTAAGCAGTTGCAGAAGACTGAGGTCGGGGAGAGGTAGGTTAGGCTTTAAAGAGCAGGTTAAATTTTAGGACAGGCATAGGGAACATTTTTCCATGCCAAGGGCCATGTGGGTAATTATAGCATCATCCACAGGCCACACAGAATTATCAACTTAAAAATTAGCCTGCTATAGATTTATTGACTTTCACGTCCCACCCTCGGTTGCCTTGGCAGGGCCAGACCAACAATTTCATTGTCCCTATTTGGCCCAAGGACTAGATGTTCCCTACTCCTGGTTTAGAAGAATCACTGGTAGACATAAAGCACTTGCGCTCACGTAGGAGGAGAGGAATCACAGCATAACTTCCTAGGGGCTGAATAGAAAATAATCAGTGTGGGTTGCAATTGCATGCAAATACACTTGAAGTCCCTCAGGGAAGGGCTGGTTGGTGACAGTCACACCTGCCTGCCTTGTGTCAGGCCCTGCTTCCTCAGCTTCGGTAGAGACTGTTGCTTTTGGCGAGTGGTGTGTGGTGGACTTGGTGGCTGATGGTTAGCATCAGTGTTGCATGGAAAATGTTTAAGTAGCAAAACTGCATCCAATATGGAGAAAAGGTCATACCAGGAGAAGATGTTCACACCATTGAGGCAGACTGAGACTTCTCTCTCTTTTTTTTTTTTTTGACAGGCAGAGTGGACAGTGAGAGAGAGAGACAGAGAGAAAGGTCTTCCTTTTGCTGTTGGTTCACCCTCCAATGCCCGCCGCAACCGGCACACCGCGCTGATCCGATGTCAGGAGCCAGGTGCTTCTCCTGGTCTCTCATGCGGGTGCAGGGCCCAAGGACTTGGGCCATCCTCCACTGCACTCCCTGGCCACAGCAGAGAGCTGGCCTGGAAGAGGGGCAACCGGGACAGAATCCGGCGCCCCGACCGGGACTAGAACCCGGTGTGCCGGCGCCGCAAGGCGGAGGATTAGCCTAGTGAGCCGCGGCGCCGGCAAGACTTCTCTTAGCAGCAGATTTTGTCTCTGTTTCATACTCACTCCAGGAGTGAGCTCCCCGGGCCCTGGGATGCACTGGTGGGTAGAAGTAGCCAGGCTCCTACATCCATTTTCTCTTCCCTCCATTATATTGCAATTATGTTTTTTTGGGGAATTGACCCCAATCCCAACTCCATAGATGGGTCTTGACTAACAGCCAATGAGGTTAGTCCCATCTTGCTAGCCACATTGATTGGCTTTGGTAATTCAAGTCTAAGCAACCAGACAATGGTTTTCCTGTGGTGAACTGGAAAGGAAAGTGGTAGCCTATTGACTTGATGCTTGGACTTTTACTCAGTGTTTAGACTTGCTTGCTGACTTTTCTCAGTAATAAACGACAGCCCCAATTGCTGCTGGCAGCCATGTTGTCACCAAGAGGGAAGTTATACTGGGAAGTGAGGCATGTCAAGGAAGGCAGAGCTGAGAGAATTGTAAATAAATGTGGCCGAATCATTGACTGAACCATGTCTGAAGTCTCCCGCATCAGGCTCCCAGCTTTCTAGGAAGGCTTAGTAACGGTTTCCTCCATTTTGAAGTAAACCAAAGTTGGGTTTTGATATTCTCAACCAGAAGTATCTTGTCTGGTGGACAGTGACTCTTCTGCACACAAGGAACAAAAACTCTGCCATCTTCCGAGGAAACAGGGAACTGACTGTTCGAAAGGGGTGAGAAAAAGGGCGCTCTGGCACTTCAGTTGATTTACGCTCATTCTTTTTTTTTTTTTAATTTTTTTTATTTTTTGACAGGCAGAGTGGACAGTGAGAGAGAGAGACAGAGAGAAAGGTCTTCCTTTGCCGTTGGTTCACCCTCCAATGGCCGCCGCGGCCAGCGCGCTGCGGCCGGCGCACCGCGCTGATCCGATGACAGGAGCCAGGTGCTTCTCCTGGTCTCCCATGGGGTGCAGGGCCCAAGGACTTGGGCCATCCTCCACTGCACTCCCTGGGCACAGCAGAGAGCTGGCCTGGAAGAGGGGCAACCGGGACAGAATCCGGCGCCCCGACCAGGACTAGAACCCGGTGTGCTGGCGCCGCAAGGCGGAGGATTAGCCTAGTGAGCCGCGGCGCCGGCCGATTTATGCTCATTCTAGCAGCTCCCTTTGGGGGTGTAGTGTCACAATTACGTCCACTTTGTGGGGGATTTTGTACTTACCCACTGTCAAATGGCAGACTGAAGTTACATGACTCTATCCCATGTGCACATGGCTTCCAGAAACTCAGTTATTCCTGCACCCCACAGAGAAGTAAGGTTGGCCAGGTTCAGGGTGCACCTGCATGGGAGGTTACGCACAATGAGTCAGGATTCCTCCACCCTACCCTTTGAACTCTCCATCTCTCTCCTGGATTCCATTCTGTTCAGAGCCAGCTACTGCTTTCCATTTCCCATCTGGAAGGCAGAAATGCCAGAACAGCCCGCACCCCAAGATTGGCCCCCCTAATCTCTGGGACTGTGGCTCCAGTGAGATGATCTGCCCATAGTTACGCTACTGGCAAAATAGATTTTGAAGATGTCACTAAGGGTTAAAAATGACTTGGCTCTGAGTTCATCAAAAGGGAGGTTACGCAAGGGGGCCAGACTTTATCACATCATTTTAAAAGCAGAGTTTGAAAGCGTCAAAGCACGAGACATATCTGATGTGCCCTTGCTGGCTTTGAAGATGGAGGGGGCCCAGGGCAAGAGCTGGAGAGAAGCTTCTTATGACTAAGGGTGACCCTTGACCAACAGCCAGCAAGAGTAGGGATCTCAGCCTTGTGCTGCACATGATGGAATCCTGCCAGCTACCACGAAGCACTTGGAAGTGGATTCCTCCGCCCAAGAACCCAGGTAAGAACTCAGCTGGGCCAACACCTTAATTTCAGCCCCACCAAAGTAAAGAGCGATCAAGTCTGCCTGGACTTCTGGTCCACAGGATGGTGAGATAATAAAGGATGTTGATTTAGGCTGTTCAGTTCATAGTGATTCATTACCCAGCAATGGAGTGCTGATCAAGGTGTTATAGGGACGACAGCAGTCCCCCCGATCTGCTGTGTCGCCTACTGTGGTTTCGGTTACTGGAGGTTAACTGTGGTCCAAGCACATTACATGGAGAATTCCAGAAATAACTGAAATTTATTTTTATAAGGATTTGTTGTTGTTTACTACTTGAAAGGCAGAGGGATAGAGAGAGATCGTCCATCGGGGGCCCCTCAGCCTCTCTCTGCTGAGGCCTCCTCATTCTTCCAGGAGGCATCTAAGGCCAGGATTGGGGTCAGACCCTCACACAAGCTCAGAGCAGCTCTCCTGCATGTAGTCCCATCTGATGCACAGGGGGCCGTGGGTTTGATCCAAGAACAACAGGAGGGTGACAATTACCTGCCAGACATGGCCCCTTCTTGCCTGCAAGAGTGAGAAATCACCATGCTCTCCCAACTGCAGAAACACAGGGCAGGCTGTCTCCACGGCCCCTTCCTTAGATCTGTGGTTAGGCTGAATCATCTTGCGGGGGTGGGGGGGCTCCTAGCACACGAACTCTTCTTCTCAATTCCAGCAAACCTCCCCCACCTTTTTAACATTTTATTGAAATACAGTCTACATACCAAGAAAGGCACATAAGTGTGTAGACAAATAAGCTTTGGCTCCTCTGATCACACTTCATAACCAACACCCAAATTAAGAACACATTATTAATACCCCAAGAGTCTTCACTATACTCCCTCTCTACTTCTTTTTATTTGTTTGTTTATTTATTTGAGAGGCAGAGTTACACAGAGAGAGGGCGAGACAGAGAGAAAGGTCTTCCAACCACTGGTTCACTCCCCAAATGGCTGCAACGGCCGGAGCTGAGTTGATCTGAAGCCAGATGTCAGGAGTTTCTTCTGGGTCTCCCACGCTGTTGCAGGGGCCCAAGCACTTGGACCATCTTCTGCTGCTTTCCCAGGCCACAGCAGAGAGCTGGATTGGAAAAGGAGCAGCCAGGACACGAACCAGTGCCCATGGCAGGTGGATTAGCCCACTTTGCCACAGCGTCGACCTCTATTTCTTTTCTTTTCTTTTTTAATGTGGGAAAGAAGAGTATATTGTTATTTACATAATATGATGCAGTGAAACAATATTTATAACTCCATACAAAATAATATGACTTCTTATTTTTTAAAGATTTATTTATTTAAAGGCAGAGTTACAGAGAGAGAAAGAGAGACAGAGAGAGAGTCTTCCATCCATTGGTTCACTTCCCAAATGGCTGCAACAGCAGGACCTGGGCCGATGTAAAGCCAGGAGCCAGGAGCTTCTTCCAGGCCTCCCACATGGGTGCAGGGACCCAAGCACTTGGGCCATCTTCCACTGCTTTCCCAGGCACATTAATTAGCAAGGAGATGGATCAGAGTGGAGCAGCCTCAACTCAAACCAGTGCCCATATGGGATGCCAGTGCTAAAGGTGGAGGCCTAACCTATTATGCCATAGTGCGGGCCATGACATAAGATTTTAATATTCTCTGTTAACTATCACAAGTAAGAGAAAACATGTAGTATTTGTGTTTTGGGGTCTGGCTTATTTCACTTAGCATGATGATCTGCAGCTGACTCCTTCTTGTGGCCTCTCCTGCATCCTTGATAAGCCCAAGGGAGAAGTCAGCTCAGGGGCTGAGCCGCGGCTCCGACATCTCTGCTGCCAGATGGGCTTAGTGGGTCTCCTCACTGTGGGATGTGAAGCAGCTGGCACCTGTTGTCTTGGGGACTACTCAGAAAATGGAGGAGGGGTCCCATTTCAATCCCTGTTCTACTAGAATGAAGACCTGGGTGATCTGGGGTCTATATTCCAGTTCTCCCAACCGTTGTTTATGCTATCTATTTGTCCTTTATCTTCTACTCCAGAATTCCTTGGCTCAGCCTTTCTACTTACTCTCTTATCCACTTCAACACTTCTGGCCACTTACAGAGATTTTTATTTCAATCATCAAATTTTTCATTTCCAGGATCTCTAAAATATTCCTTTTTATGGGTAAAATCTCATTTCTTTCTGAAGATTCTAATTATATATGTGCCAAATGCTTCTTCTGTTTGCCATATTAACTCTGCTGTTTTGGATGTAAGCTTTTCCATTTGTTGGGGTTGGTGCCTCTCTACTATGGCACTTATTTTCTTCCTTCCTTCCTTCCTTCCTTCCTTCCTTCCTTCCTTCCTTCCTTCCTTCCTTCCTTTTTTTTTTGTAGCATTTAAGAGTTACAACGGTGTGCTCAACCCTGCATTTGGCTTTCCAGCCTGTCTGACAATGCTCTTTCCATTTCCTGAATCTAATCTTCCACATGCAAGAAGCACCCCATCCCTCCCGAATGTCGCCAGGACTCCACCAAGTCTCTGCAGCCACACCAGGGACCTGCAGGTCCCTTGCCAGCTTTCTGGCCTGAGGGTGGACAGGCAGCTGCTCCTGTATTGCGTCCCCAGTGACTGTCCCCAAGATAGCCTCCTCACTTTCCTGACCTCCTGGCTCACACGCATCCCTGAGCAGCCTTGACTTAACCAGCACAGAATACTGCAGACTGGGGAAATTATATGCAATAGAAGAAGTTTCATTTGACTCACAGTTCTGGGGGCAGGGGAGCCCAAGATCAAGGGGTTGTGTCTGGGAAGGATCATCTTGCTGTGTCCTAAGAGGAAGGAAGTCATCACAGGGTGAGAGAGTGAGAGGGACCCACATTCATATTTTTTTTCTTTCTTTCTTTCTTTTCTTTTCTTTTCTTTTTTTTTTTTTTTGACAGGCAGAGTGGACAGTGAGAGAGAGAGACAGAGAGAAAGGTCTTCCTTTGCCGTTGGTTCACCCTCCAATGGCCGCCACGGCCGGCGCGCTGTGGCTGGCGCACCACGCTGATCCGAAGGCAGGAGCCAGGTGCTTATCCTAGTCTCCCATGGGGTGCAGGGCCCAAGCACTTGGGCCAACCTCCACTGCCTGCCTGGGCCAGAGCAGAGAGCTGGCCTGGAAGAGGGGCAACCGGGACAGAATCCGGAGCCCTGACTGGGACTAGAACCCGGTGTGCCGGTGCCGCAAGGAGGAGGATTAGCCTATTGAGTCATGGCGCCGGCCCCCACATTCATATTTTATTACAAGGGATGCATTGCTCCAGGGCAATGGTGTCAAGCCACTCGTGAGGGCAGATCTCTCCTGACTTAAATTCCTCTTAAAAGTCCCCTCACTGTTGCGCTGGGCATTAAGTTCCCAGTGCATCAGCTCTGGGGGACACGCTCAAGCCATAGCAGGCTCCTTCCCATTTCTCTGTGGCCTCCGAGCTCCTTCTTCATCATAACCCCAGGCTTCTGCCATCTTTCCAAGGTGCTTCAACTTCCCAGCTCTTTTTGTTTTAAAATATTTATTTGTTTGCATGCTAGCTCATTTGAAAGGCAGAGTGATGAGAGAGACAGAAAGAGACAGAGACAGAGAGGGAGAGAGAGAGTGAGAGGAGAGAGAGAGACCATCCATCCACTGGTTCACTTTTCAAATGGCTGCAGTAGCCAGGGCTGGGTCAGGCCAAAACCAGGAGCCAGAAACTCCATGCTTATCTCCCACATGGATGGCAGGGGCCCAAGTGATTGGGCTGTATTCTGCTGCCTTCCCAGGCCCTTAGCAGGAAGCTGGATTGAAAGAAGAGGAGCTGAGACTCGAACCAGTGCTCCAATCTGGGATACTGATGTGGCATGAAGTGGATTAGCCTGCTGTGCCTGAACGCCAGCCCCTCCCAGATCTTTTAAGGTACTTCTTATTTTGGGTGTAGTCATAGATTCTTCTATTATTTTTATTGCTAGCCTTTCTCTCAAGGACCACTTGATCCCTCTCTTCTTTAATACACTCAAGTCCTTTGATATCATCAGAAGGCCCGTGCTGGACTCTGTCAGATTGTCAGGATGGTTTAACTAGAGGGAGTGGCCTCCCAGAGAATGGTGGAATAGTTTTCCTGGCCTCTAATAGACACCCATCTTAGCATTGTCACAGTCTTACTGAATTCATATGAACTACAAGAAATCAAGGAGAAGAAGCTGCTTGGATTACTGGCATCCCATATCAAAGTGCTTGGAGTTGGGTCACTTGCTCCTAATTCCAGCTTTCTTCTTCTTCTTTTTTTAAATATATTTTTTAAACTTTTATTTAATAAATATAAATTTCCAAAGTACAACTTTTGGATTATAGCGGCTTCCCCCCCCCCCCCATAACCACCTTCCCACTTGCAACCATCCCATCTCCCACTCCCTCTCCCATCCCATTCTTCATCAAGATTCATTTTCAATTATCTTTATATACAGAAGATCAATTAGTACATACTAAGTGAAGATTTCAACAGTTTGCACCCACACAGAAACACAAAGGATAAAGTACTGTTTGAGTACTAGTTATACCGTTAATTCACATAGTACAACACATTAAGGACAGAGATCCTACATGGGGAGAAAGTGCACAGTGACTCCTATTGTTGATTAACAATTGACACTCTTATTTATGATGTCAGTAATCACCTGAGGCTCTTGTCACGAGCTGCCAAGGCTATGGAAGCCTCTTAAGTTTGCCAACTCTGATCTTATTTAGACAAGGCCATAGTCAAAGTGGAAGTTCTCTCCTCCCTTCAGAGAAAGGTACCTCCTTCTTTGATGGTCCGTTCTTTCCACTGGGATCTCACTCACAGAGATCTTTCATTTAGGGTTTTGTTTGTTTGTTTGTTTGTTTTTTTGCCAGAGTGTCTTGGCTTTCCATGCCTGAAATACTCTCATGGGCTTTGTAGCCAGATCCGAATGCCTTAAGGGCTGATTCTGTGGCCAGAGTGTCCAGCTTTCTTCTAATATGCACCCTGGGAGGCACCAGGCAACGGCTCAAGCACTTGGGTCCTGCTACCTTTGGAGGAGACCAGGATTGACTTCTAAATTCCAGGCTTTTGCCTGGTCCAGCCCTGGCTGATGCAGGCATTTGGGGAGTGAAGCAGCAGAGGGAAGATCTCTGCGTATCTTTGTCTCTGTCTTTCAAGTAAAATGAAATCAGGCAGATCTGAAGACTTTATTCAGTGGTGCTACTCTTCCCTCCTTCCTTCCTTCCATATGTTCCTTCTTCCACTCCTTGTAGGAATCCTGGGTGCATGGCAATCAGCAGGTGTCTCCTTCCATCACCTTGAGTTGTAGGGAAAGAGCCTAGGGCTATAAAGGGGGAAACTGGAGATAGGATTGATGCACATTCTAACAGTTCTCATCTTTCCTGGCCCGTTAGAAGTTAGGTGATGTGGTTAGAGAGCAGCCAGGCGAACGAGAACACAGAACTGCCCATGGACTTCTGTCTTCCTAGTGGTCTAGAACCATTTGAAAGCCAATGCATAGGGTGGAGGGTAAATGTGAGAACAAGGCCCCAGCTGCCCCTCAGCTCTGCAACCATGGAGAAGCTGCACAATTCTAGTCACCATAAACAAGGTATGGCACCCTCAGCCGTGTGGCCTGTATGTCATGAGGGCTCCATGAATAGCAGGTGTGAGTGCACAGGTGTATTATAGGGAATGCCAGTGTGGGGAGGGTCTGGAGGGAACAACTCACCCAACCACCCAAACTCCTAGAAGCAGAGATCGCAGCCCACGGAAGTTAATGCACTTTTTCAAAGTTACAAGTGTGAGTTAGTGGCACAGTTCCCTGGATGCCAGATTCCCTGGTACCTCCTAAACACTTCTTGGTGTGAACAAACACAAAAAATGCTGATAAAAATTTGTATTCATGTCTTGCAAATTTTCATTGGTATGTGTATTGGCCCTTGCTGAATGGTGGCTTTGAAGCTATCATTTTTATACCCCATCAAAACAGAATAAAACAAAACAACCCATTCAAGATGATTTACAAATTGAAGGCACCTAATAATAATACCTCACATTGCTGGAGAGCCTTCTATCTGCCCAGCACTTCCCAAACAATAGCTAATGAATTCCCCAATCTCCCTTAGGACTAGAGACACACATATCCCCACATGCACTGGGAACTTAATTTACATGAAAAGAAGAAAAAGACATTAGGAAGAGGCATTTCACTAAATCACAATTACAACCTCAAGCCCGAGATAAGCATGTTGAACTCTCCCAGGAGGCTGCTACATTCACTGGAGGAGAGTCTCCCTTGGTTCCTATGCATCTACACAGAGAGGCCTGACTGGTGGGATTCACAGGAAGTCAACACCTCTGCGGTCAGGGTCAGCTTCAGAAAAAAAGTTGCTAGGGGCAAGTGATGGTCAGATTTGACTGTGGGCCCCTGCCCTCCTCTCTGCCCCAGGCCCTCCCTCTCCACTGCCCCTCCTGCTGATTGGGGTAAGACAGTGTCATGGGACTTCATGGACATGGCAGGTAGCCATGTCATACTCAGAGTGCCTCTGGAAAGTCACAAGGAAAAGTGACTTCAAAGAATTAGCAAGGTAGCCCCCACAAGTGGCAAATGATTCACGGTGGTCCTGAAGAGATAAGGCTCTGAGCCATGTGCAGGGCAGAAATGCAGATGTTGTGGGTGACCTCCTGACACATATTACCTGGGTACCATAGTCAGAGCAGACCTGACTTCCGAGTCTCTCAAGATCCGAGTGGAAATGACGCCAACGTGGTGTGTGACAGAGATGACATTTTGGCTTCCAGAGCACATCTGGAAGGCCAAGTTAGGGGTGGGTGCCAAAAGTTCACATCACACTAGCCTCATGGTGTGGCTGAGACAACAAAGGCCAAAACCAGCTGGCAGGGAGAAGAGACCTTCCCGGAATCCCACTAGGTACACTTGGAAGAGCCAGGATAAAGCAGTGAGGGAACCAGAAAGGCCTGGGTAACCAGAGCTGGTGAGCCGACAGTCACAGGAACGGGCAGGAATGTAGGCCACCAGCATGCAGGACAGGCAGCAGGAGCCTTCTGTGGAGTCTTCTGCCGTGGGCGAGCATTAGGACTTGATGACGTCAAAGGACAGAGGAGATCAAGGAGGTCATGGAGAAAGACTAGCAATAATTATAATGAAATCTACACCCATTCTAAAAACACGAGGCCCCTGAAAAGTTGTGGGAGGGGCTGGTGTTCTGGCATAGCAGATTAAGCTGTCCTGCTGTGTTGGATACTAGTGTTGCATTAATGCATATCCCAGCTACTCTGCTTTCATTTCAGCTTCCTGCTAATGTACCTGGTAATACAGCAGAGGATGATCCAATTACTTGCACCCCTGCCATCCATGTGGGAGACCAGGATGGAGTTTCTGGCTCCTGGTTTTGGCCTGGCCCAGTCCTGGCTGCTGTAGCCATTTGGGGAATGAATTAGTGGATGGAAGTTTCTCTCCCTCTCTCTCTGTCACTCTGCCTTTCAAACAAGCAGGTAAGCATGAAAACAAATCTTTTAAAAAAAATCTTGGAGAGTTGAGGCATCTCTGAAAGATGGCAGAGCCTGGGATTGTCATGGAAATAGAATCCCCGGGTCGCAGTGTGTGTAGACCTAGAAAGATGGGAAGGAGCTTGCTATGGTTTGAACATGTCCGCCCAAAGCTAACACGTTGTGAATTTAATGCCCCATGCAACAGTGCTGAGAGGTGGGGCATTTTGATGTGTTTACATAGTGAGAGATCTGCCCTCAGAAATGGATTAGGGGCCGGTGCTGTGGCAGAGCAGGTTTAGCCCCAACCTGCGAAGCCGGCATCCCATATGGGTGCTGGTTTATGCTATGGTTGTTCCACTTCCAATCCAGCCCCTCACTAATGGCCTAAGAAAGCAGTGGAAGATTGGCCCAAATGCTTGGAACCCAGCTACCCATGTGGGAGACCCAGAAGAAGTTCCTGGTTCTTAGCCTCAGCCTGGCCCAACCCCAGCCATTGTAGCCATCTAGGGGAGTGAAACAGTCGATGAAAGCATCTCTCTCCCTGCCCCCCACCCCCATATAACTTTGACTTTCAAACAAATCTTTAAAAAAAAATTAATGGATTAACACAATCGGCTTAGGAGTATGTTACTGGTAAAAGTATAAGTTCAGGTCCTTTCTATCTCCCCATGTCATGACATCCTTTATGTTACAATGCAGAAAGATGACCCGAACTCACCTGCCCCCAGAACACTGAGTCAAATGAAACTTCTTCTGTTGCATATAATTTACCAGTCTGCGGTATTCTGTGCTGGTGACAGAAAATGCTTTAAGTCAAGGCTACTCAGGGATGCGTGTGAGACAGGAGGTCAGGAAAGTGAGGAGGCTATCTTGGGGACAGTCACTTGAGATGCAATACAGGAGCAGCTGCCTGTCCACCCTCAGGCCAGAAAGCTGGCAAGGGACCTGCAGGTCCCTGGTGTGGCTGCAGAGACTTGGTGGAGTCCTGGCGACATTTGGGAGGGATGGGGTGCTTCTTGCATGTGGAAGATTAGATTCAGGAAATGGAAAGAGCATTGTCAGACAGGCTGGAAAGCCAAATGCAGGGTTGAGCACACCGTTGTAACTCTTAAATGCTAAAAAAAAAGAAAAGAAAAGAAAAAAAGAATAGAAGAATGAAAAGAAGAAAATTCCATAGAAGAGAGGCACCAACCCCAACAAATGGAAAAGCTTACATCCAAAGCAGCAGAGTTAATAGGGCAAACAGAACAAGCATTTGCCGCATATATAATTAGAATCTTCAGAGAGAAATAAAAATGATATTATATCCATAAAAAGGAATATTTTAGAGATCTTGGAAATGAAAAATTTGATGACTGAAATAAAAATCTCTATAAATGGTCAGAAGCATTGAAGTGGATAAGAGAATAAGTAGACGGGACTGGCATTGTTAAGCCTTTGCCTGTGATGCCAGCATCCCATATGGGTGCCAGTTTGAAACCCAACTGCTACAGTTATAATCTAGCTCCCTGCTAACCCATCTGGGAAAGCCGCAGAAGAGGGCTCAAGTGCTTGGACCCCTGTACCCATGTGGGAGACTTGGGAAGAAGCTCCTGGCTGTGGCTTTGGCCTGGCGCTGCTGCAGCCACTGCGGTCATTTGTGGAGTGACACAGCAGATGGAAGATATTTTTTCTCTCTCTTTCTGCTCCCACCCTTTTCCTCTCTGTGTGACTCTGCCTTTCAAGTAAATTTTTTAAAAAAAGAATAAATAGAAGGCTGAGCAATTCTCTTGGAGTAGAAAAAAATTGATAAGGAGATACCAAAGAAAATGGAAGATAGACCCCAATGATGTTGTAACAAAGCTTCACAAGACAAGAATGGGGGGGGGGGCGGTGCATGGAGGAGGGCAGTTACTGAGAGCAGCCAGGGAAGACAGGTCCCCAGAGTGAGGACAGGTGTGAGTCTTACTTGAAAGCCCCATGGATGGTTTCACAGGATCAGGGAGAAACAGACCCAGCAAGTCATTTCAGCAAGCTCTGTGGTCCGAATGCCCCCCTTCCCCTTGTATCACGAGGTTAATGGTACTAAGAAGGGAAAACTTAATTCAGTGATGGTGTTTGGAAGTGAGGCCTTTGGGAGGTTATAGGATTGGATTGGATCGTTGGGGTGGAGACCCCATGATTAAATGCTGGTGGCGCTGTAAGAGAACACACAGACACGGACACACAGGCACTCCCTCTTGCCATGGGACATCCTGTACCACCGTGGGACTTTGCCAGCAGAAGCCAGATGCTGAATCAGTGGGAACCCCTGATCTTGGACTGTGATCCTCCAGAGCTACAGACCTGTTTTCTCTTCATAAGTTAACTACCTCATGCATTTCAGCAGAGTCTTGAAAAATTAATACACTAAGCTGTGTTACTGACATTTCAAACTTGAAGGAAAATAGAAAACCCCAAATTCTTCCAAGGACAGGGAGTAGGAAGAGGAGGGACCAACCATGTTACTACAAAGGAACACCGAATGCCAAGAAGGAGCAGTATCTTTCAACTTCAGAGGAGAATACTCCTGTATCAGAATTCCATGGTGAATCAACTATGACACAAGAACAGGTGCATTACCTGGGTTCAACCCTAGGCTCCATCTCCTGACTCCAGCTTCCTGCTACTGCAGACCTGGGAGGCAGCAGGTGATGGATCAAGTCATAAGGTTCCGCCTAACCACATGGGAGACCTGGATTGAGTTCCTGGTTCCTGGCTTTGGCCCCTGCCCAACCACAGACATTGCAGGCATTTGGGAAGTGAGCTAGCAGATGGCACTCTCTCTCTCTCTCTCTCTCTCTCTCTCTCAAAGAAAACAAAAAGACTGAGAGCATTTGCAGACATGTGAGATGTTTTCAGACCTTCAAGGACTCAACAACTTTGCACCATCAGATTGGGTATGAAATAATTAAGAAATATGATACAAAAAGCAACAAAATAAAATAGAAGTTTCACTAAGTCTAAGTAAGTTTTAAGGAACTGGTGTGGTGTGTGGGTTAGGCTGCTGCTTGCAGCACTAGCGTCCCACTTCAGAGGGCTGATTTAGCTACTGGCTACTCTGCTTCCAGTCTAGCTTCCTGACAGAGTGTTTGGTAGGGCAGCAGCAGATGTCCCAGGTACTTGGGTTCCTGCTATCCATGTGGGAGACCAGTATGGAGTTCCTGGCTCCTGACTTCAGCCTAGTTCATACCTGGTTGTTGTGGTCATTTGGGGAGTGAACCAGCAAATGGATGATCTCTCTCTCTCTCTCTCTCTCTCTCTCTCTCTTTCTCTTTCTCTTTCTCTCTCTTTCAAATAAATAAATAAATACATCAAAAATATTTTACTTTGAAATTGATATATTGACATATCGTAAAAATGTACCCTCTTAACATGTAAAGTTCAGTGATTTTTAGTATGCTCATAAAGTTATACCACCATCACCACTTATCTAATTCTAGAACATCATAATCACCCCACAAAAGAAACCCAATAGCTATCAGCAATCATTGCCAAGTCTCCCCTCCCCACAGCTCCTGGAAACCACCAATAGATTTGCCTGTTTGAGACACTTCATGGAAATTAAATCATACAGTGTAAGCCTTTTGTGTCTGGCTTCTTATACTTAGCAAAATGTTTTCAAGGTTCATCCATGTAGTAGCCTGTATCATCATTCATTTTTTGTCC